>NW_026975210.1:0-126547 GCF_030014295.1 Loxodonta africana | reverse complement strand
TCCGCTGCAAGGCCGCGTATGTGGCCGGGCTCCGAAGGCAAGGCCGAAATCCTGGCAGCCTGGGCCCCAGCAGTCCCATGGTTTATGGACGTGGGGACACGGATGACCTGTTCGCCACATACAGGAGGGACCCTTGGGCCCTTCACTGGCTTGCCATTCAGCTCCACGACGTCCACTACCGGCCCTGGCCTTTGCTTTGGCTGGTGCCCCACGGAACGTGTGCTCCGGAGCCATGTTTCTCCGCCCATCACTATCATTCTGCCACCAGGCGATATGTGAGTGTGGGAGTCACCATTTGTCACTGGCAGCAGTGTCACGAGGCAGTAGACTTCCAGGTACCCGCTGACCTAGGCTGCCTTCTGCCCCAGGCAAGGTCCCGAATCCTTTATCCCAGATGCTGACACCCGGGCACTGGCGGACATTCATTTGGAGCAACACAGAGGTCTGAGTGAGGGTCAGCGGGCCAGGTAGGTGAAGTCAAGGCCAGGTGGGCGGGGCTAAGACTCCTTTGCCATCACCATAGAGACAGTCCCCCCCCCGCAAGAGTGGCCGGAGCTTGTGATGGGCCTGCTGACAAGACTTGAGCCAATGGCAGAGATCCGGCCCGCCAGGCAGATGACACAGGGCCCTCCAGTGTGACCTATGACACCTAGTGGCCACAGGATTTGAGCACACCCTGGGAAAGGCTACGCAGGCACAAGGGAGCCCCTGGTGCGGACTGCTTCAGGGCATTGGCACAGCAGGCCAGGTACCTCTTTCCCACTTTCCTCAGGATATCACTACGCAAGGCATCCCCACTCAGCATCTCTTGCCTCTCTCTGTCTCTCTCTGGATGTGTTCGTTCTCTGAAATCTCTTCCTTCTCCCCCTTGTCACTTCACACCTTGGAGTGCCTGACAGAGGGCCTAGAGACGAAAGAGCAAAGGGGGAAGGCCTCTGGCTCTACTGGTTGCCCATGGGCAGAGAAGATCTGCTAGTCTATCTGGAAGGTCTAGAGAGTAGCCATTGATTGGGGAGCTACATCACGGGCGGACCTGGCCAGGTGAAGCTTGCTGACATGCAGCAGCCTCTCCGGAGACTACTAATTCCGCGGAGAACATTCTATGCAAATACCCGGCTGAGTGCCATGGGCAGAAAACATTGACACATACCTGCCAGGGGTCTATCCTGGGTCTCAAGAGTCCACCCTGGTCTCCAGCCACTCATCATCTCAGCACACACTTTGCCTGCACACATGGAATCCGCCTCTCTCCACGAATGCCTTCTCCTGCTAGGAAACACACGATGGCACTCAGCCAAAGGAGAGCACAGGCAAAGTCAACTGAAGCCCGCATTTTCAAGATTTTGCCCTCTGCTGGGCCACAGCCTCCGCTGGCACAGTGCATGTGAGTCACTTCTCCGAAGACAAGGCCGCAATCCGGGCGTCCAGGGCCCCAGCAGTCCAGAGTCTGCGCATGGCGGCATATGGATCACCTCTTTGCCACGTACAGGAGGGAGGCCTGGGCCCTACACTGGCTCCGCTAGAGCTCCACGATCTCAGCTATTTTCCCTGACCTTTGGCCCGTGCCCTCGTGTCTGTGTCATCCCTAGTTACACTTCTTCTCCGACCACTCTGAATCCGCCACCTGCGGATACATGAGCATGAAAATCAACATCTGTCACTGCCTGCAGTGTCACAGGTCACTAGGTGTCTAGGCTCAGGCTGACCTTGGCTGTCTTCTGCCCAGGCAAGGAGCCTAATCCTTCAAAGGCAACGAGGACATGTGGTCATTGGCCAACATTCATTCTTTCATCCACACAGCGGTCTAGATGAGGCTAAAGAGGCCAGGTAGGCCAGGTGACGGCTGAGTGCGGGGCCTAAGACTTCTTTCCCAATCACCATGGAGACAGCCACCGCAAGGCTGGCCGGAACTTCTCACGGGGACGGGTCACAAACACCGAGCCAATAGGAGAGGTCCAGCCTAAGCGGCCACTTCCGCAGTGCCCTCCATTTTACCCATGGACACACGACGGCCCCTTCTCTTTTGGGCCACAAAATCCAGGGCACCCAGGGAATCACCTCACAGTAGGCAGCCCCTGATGTGGACACGTTCGACACACGGGGCCAGCAGGCAGGTACCACTTTTCCACTTACGCTAGGATATCGGTAGGCAAGGCGCCCTTCCTCAGCATCTATGGCCCCTCTGTGTATGTGTTCATTCGGAGAAATCTCTTCCTTCTACCCCTGAGACACATCACAAGTATGAGGGGCCTGAGAGAGAGCCTAGAGATGGAACGGGGGAGGCTTCTGGCTGTACTGCTTCCCCGTGGGTAGAGAAGAGCAGGTAGTCTCTCTGGAAGGTCTTAGCTTCTGTTGACTGACATGGACAATACAGTAGGGGCGGACCCTGGCCAGGTGGAGCTTGTGGGCAGATGCAACCCCTCCGGCGACGAATAATTCCGCTGCTGCTTTGTATGGTGAAAACCTCCCCCCGCCAAGTGGGATGGGTAGAGAACACTGACCCACACCCGCCAGGGGCCTCTCCTGGGACTAAAGATCCCAACATGGTCTCAACGTCGTCACCCTCTCAGCACACACCTTTCCTGCACACGTAATCCTGCCTTTCTCCGTCAGGGCCCTCTCCTACCAGGAGAAAAAGCAAGCCGCTCAAAAAGGCCGATGCCAGGGAACTCGAGGAAACACTGCCATTTTCCAAATTTTGGCTGTCTACATGTCCCCGCCTCCGCTGCAAGGCCGCGTATGTGGCCGGGCTCCGAAGGCAAGGCCGAAATCCTGGCAGCCTGGGCCCCAGCAGTCCCATGGTTTATGGACGTGGGGACACGGATGACCTGTTCGCCACATACAGGAGGGACCCTTGGGCCCTTCACTGGCTCGCCATTCAGCTCCACGACGTCCACTACCGGCCCTGGCCTTTGCTTTGGCTGGTGCCCCACGGAACGTGTGCTCCGGAGCCATGTTTCTCCGCCCATCACTATCATTCTGCCACCAGGCGATATGTGAGTGTGGGAGTCACCATTTGTCACTGGCAGCAGTGTCACGAGGCAGTAGACTTCCAGGTACCCGCTGACCTAGGCTGCCTTCTGCCCCAGGCAAGGTCGCGAATCCTTTATCCCAGATGCTGACACCCGGGCACTGGCGGACATTCATTTGGAGCAACACAGAGGTCTGAGTGAGGGTCAGCGGGCCAGGTAGGTGAAGTCAAGGCCAGGTGGGCGGGGCTAAGACTCCTTTGCCATCACCATAGAGACAGTCCCCCCCCCGCAAGAGTGGGCGGAGCTTGTGATGGGCCTGCTGACAAGACTTGAGCCAATGGCAGAGATCCGGCCCGCCAGGCAGATGACACAGGGCCCTCCAGTGTGACCTATGACACCTAGTGGCCACAGGATTTGAGCACACCCTGGGAAAGGCTACGCAGGCACAAGGGAGCCCCTGGTGCGGACTGCTTCAGGGCATTGGCACAGCAGGCCAGGTACCTCTTTCCCACTTTCCTCAGGATATCACTACGCAAGGCATCCCCACTCAGCATCTCTTGCCTCTCTCTGTCTCTCTCTGGATGTGTTCGTTCTCTGAAATCTCTTCCTTCTCCCCCTTGTCACTTCACACCTTGGAGTGCCTGACAGAGGGCCTAGAGACGAAAGAGCAAAGGGGGAAGGCCTCTGGCTCTACTGGTTGCCCATGGGCAGAGAAGATCTGCTAGTCTATCTGGAAGGTCTAGAGAGTAGCCATTGATTGGGGAGCTACATCACGGGCGGACCTGGCCAGGTGAAGCTTGCTGACATGCAGCAGCCTCTCCGGAGACTACTAATTCCGCGGAGAACATTCTATGCAAATACCGGCTGAGTGCCATGGGCAGAAAACATTGACACATACCTGCCAGGGGTCTATCCTGGGTCTGAAGAGTCCACCCTGGTCTCCAGCCACTCATCATCTCAGCACACACTTTGCCTGCACACATGGAATCCACCTCTCTCCACGAATGCCTTCTCCTGCTAGGAAACACACGATGGCACTCAGCCAAAGGAGAGCACAGGCAAAGTCAACTGAAGCCCCCATTTTCAAGATTTTGCCCTCTGCTGGGCCACAGCCTCCGCTGGCACAGTGCATGTGTGTCACTTCTCCGAAGACAAGGCCGCAATCCGGGCGTCCAGGGCCCCAGCAGTCCAGAGTCTGCGCATGGCGGCATATGGATCACCTCTTTGCCACGTACAGGAGGGAGGCCTGGGCCCTACACTGGCTCCGCTAGAGCTCCACGATCTCAGCTATTTTCCCTGACCTTTGGCCCGTGCCCTCGTGTCTGTGTCATCCCTACTTACACTTCTTCTCCGACCACTCTGAATCCGCCACCTGCGGATACATGAGCATGAAAATCAACATCTGTCACTGCCTGCAGTGTCACAGGTCACTAGGTGTCTAGGCTCTGGCTGACCTTGACTGTCTTCTGCCCAGGCAAGGAGCTTAATCCTACAAAGGCAACGAGGACATGTGGTCATTGGCCGACATTCATTCTTTCATCCACACAGCGGTCTAGATGAGGCTAAAGAGGCCAGGTAGGCCAGGTGACGGCTGAGTGCGGGGCCTAAGGCTTCTTTCCCAATCACCATGGAGACAGCCACCGCAAGGCTGGCCGGAACTTCTCACGGGGACGGGTCACAAACACCGAGCCAATAGGAGAGGTCCAGCCTAAGCGGCCACTTCCGCAGTGCCCTCCATTTTACCCATGGACACACGACGGCCCCTTCTCTTTTGGGCCACAAAATCCAGGGCACCCAGGGAATCACCTCACAGTAGGCAGCCCCTGATGTGGACACGTTCGACACACGGGGCCAGCAGGCAGGTACCACTTTTCCACTTACGCTAGGATATCGGTAGGCAAGGCGCCCTTCCTCAGCATCTATGGCCCCTCTGTGTATGTGTTCATTCGGAGAAATCTCTTCCTTCTACCCCTGAGACACATCACAAGTATGAGGGGCCTGAGAGAGAGCCTAGAGATGGAACGGGGGAGGCTTCTGGCTGTACTGCTTCCCCGTGGGTAGAGAAGAGCAGGTAGTCTCTCTGGAAGGTCTTAGCTTCTGTTGACTGACATGGACAATACAGTAGGGGCGGACCCTGGCCAGGTGGAGCTTGTGGGCAGATGCAACCCCTCCGGCGACGAATAATTCCGCTGCTGCTTTGTATGGTGAAAACCTCCCCCCGCCAAGTGGGATGGGTAGACAACACTGACCCACACCCGCCAGGGGCCTCTCCTGGGACTAAAGATCCCAACATGGTCTCAACGTCGTCACCCTCTCAGCACACACCTTTCCTGCACACGTAATCCTGCCTTTCTCCGTCAGGGCCCTCTCCTACCAGGAGAAAAAGCAAGCCGCTCAAAAAGGCCGATGCCAGGGAACTCGAGGAAACACTGCCATTTTCCAAATTTTGGCTGTCTACATGTCCCCGCCTCCGCTGCAAGGCCGCGTATGTGGCCGGGCTCCGAAGGCAAGGCCGAAATCCTGGCAGCCTGGGCCCCAGCAGTCCCATGGTTTATGGACGTGGGGACACGGATGACCTGTTCGCCACATACAGGAGGGACCCTTGGGCCCTTCACTGGCTCGCCATTCAGCTCCACGACGTCCACTACCGGCCCTGGCCTTTGCTTTGGCTGGTGCCCCACGGAACGTGTGCTCCGGAGCCATGTTTCTCCGCCCATCACTATCATTCTGCCACCAGGCGATATGTGAGTGTGGGAGTCACCATTTGTCACTGGCAGCAGTGTCACAAGGCAGTAGACTTCCAGGTACCCGCTGACCTAGGCTGCCTTCTGCCCCAGGCAAGGTCGCGAATCCTTTATCCCAGATGCTGACACCCGGGCACTGGCGGACATTCATTTGGAGCAACACAGAGGTCTGAGTGAGGGTCAGCGGGCCAGGTAGGTGAAGTCAAGGCCAGGTGGGCGGGGCTAAGACTCCTTTGCCATCACCATAGAGACAGTCCCCCCCCCGCAAGAGTGGCCGGAGCTTGTGATGGGCCTGCTGACAAGACTTGAGCCAATGGCAGAGATCCGGCCCGCCAGGCAGATGACACAGGGCCCTCCAGTGTGACCTATGACACCTAGTGGCCACAGGATTTGAGCACACCCTGGGAAAGGCTACGCAGGCACAAGGGAGCCCCTGGTGCGGACTGCTTCAGGGCATTGGCACAGCAGGCCAGGTACCTCTTTCCCACTTTCCTCAGGATATCACTACGCAAGGCATCCCCACTCAGCATCTCTTGCCTCTCTCTGTCTCTCTCTGGATGTGTTCGTTCTCTGAAATCTCTTCCTTCTCCCCCTTGTCACTTCACACCTTGGAGTGCCTGACAGAGGGCCTAGAGACGAAAGAGCAAAGGGGGAAGGCCTCTGGCTCTACTGGTTGCCCATGGGCAGAGAAGATCTGCTAGTCTATCTGGAAGGTCTAGAGAGTAGCCATTGATTGGGGAGCTACATCACGGGCGGACTTGGCCAGGTGAAGCTTGCTGACATGCAGCAGCCTCTCCGGAGACTACTAATTCCGCGGAGAACATTCTATGCAAATACCCGGCTGAGTGCCTTGGGAAGAAACATTGACACATACCTGCCAGAGGTCTATCCTGGGTCTGAAGGGTCCACCCCGGTCTCCAGCGACTCATCATCTCAGCACACACTTTGCCTGCACACAGGGAATCCGCCTCTCTCCACGAATGCCTTCTCCTGCTAGGAAACACACGATGGCACTCAGCCAAAGGAGAGCACAGGCAAAGTCAACTGAAGCCCGCATTTTCAAGATTTTGCCCTCTGCTGCTCCACAGCCTCCGCTGGCACAGTGCATGTGTGTCACTTCTCCGAAGACAAGGCCGCAATCCGGGCGTCCAGGGCCCCAGCAGTCCAGAGTCTGCGCATGGCGGCATACGGATCACCTCTTTGCCACGTACAGGAGGGAGGCCTCGGCCCTAGACTGGCTCCGCTAGAGCTCCACGACCTCAGCTATTTTTCCCGACCTTTGGCCCGTGCCTTCGTGAGTGTGTGACCTCTAGTTACACTTCACCTCCGACCACTCTCAATCCGCCACCTGCGGATACCTAAGCGTGGACATCAACATCTATCACTGTCTGCAGTGTCACAGGTCACTAGGTGTCTAGGCTCAGGCTGACCTTGGCTGTCTTCTGCCCAGGCAAGGAGCCTAATCCTTCAAAGGCAACGAGGACATGTGGTCATTGGCCGACATTCATTCTTTCATCCACACAGCGGTCTAGATGAGGCTAAAGAGGCCAGGTAGGCCAGGTGACGGCTGAGTGCGGGGCCTAAGGCTTCTTTCCCAATCACCATGGAGACAGCCACCGCAAGGCTGGCCGGAACTTCTGACGGGGACGGGTCACAAACACCGAGCCAATAGGAGAGGTCCAGCCTAAGCGGCCACTTCCGCAGTGCCCTCCATTTTACCCATGGACACACGACGGCCCCTTCTCTTTTGGGCCACAAAATCCAGGGCACCCAGGGAATCACCTCACAGTAGGCAGCCCCTGATGTGGACACGTTCGACACACGGGGCCAGCAGGCAGGTACCACTTTTCCACTTACGCTAGGATATCAGTAGGCAAGGCGCCCTTCCTCAGCATCTATGGCCCCTCTGTGTATGTGTTCATTCGGAGAAATCTCTTCCTTCTACCCCTGAGACACATCACAACTATGAGGGGCCTGAGAGAGAGCCTAGAGATGGAACGGGGGAGGCTTCTGGCTGTACTGCTTCCCCGTGGGTAGAGAAGAGCAGGTAGTCTCTCTGGAAGGTCTTAGCTTCTGTTGACTGACATGGACAATACAGTAGGGGCGGACCCTGGCCAGGTGGAGCTTGTGGGCAGATGCAACCCCTCCGGCGACGAATAATTCTGCTGCTGCTTTGTATGGTGAAAACCTCCCCCCGCCAAGTGGGATGGGTAGAGAACACTGACCCACACCCGCCAGGGGCCTCTCCTGGGACTAAAGATCCCAACATGGTCTCAACGTCGTCACCCTCTCAGCACACACCTTTCCTGCACACGTAATCCTGCCTTTCTCCGTCAGGGCCCTCTCCTACCAGGAGAAAAAGCAAGCCGCTCAAAAAGGCCGATGCCAGGGAACTCGAGGAAACACTGCCATTTTTCAAATTTTGGCTGTCTACATGTCCCCGCCTCCGCTGCAAGGCCGCGTATGTGGCCGGGCTCCGAAGGCAAGGCCGAAATCCTGGCAGCCTGGGCCCCAGCAGTCCCATGGTTTATGGACGTGGGGACACGGATGACCTGTTCGCCACATACAGGAGGGACCCTTGGGCCCTTCACTGGCTCGCCATTCAGCTCCACGACGTCCACTACCGGCCCTGGCCTTTGCTTTGGCTGGTGCCCCACGGAACGTGTGCTCCGGAGCCATGTTTCTCCGCCCATCACTATCATTCTGCCACCAGGCGATATGTGAGTGTGGGAGTCACCATTTGTCACTGGCAGCAGTGTCACAAGGCAGTAGACTTCCAGGTACCCGCTGACCTAGGCTGCCTTCTGCCCCAGGCAAGGTCCCGAATCCTTTATCCCAGATGCTGACACCCGGGCACTGGCGGACATTCATTTGGAGCAACACAGAGGTCTGAGTGAGGGTCAGCGGGCCAGGTAGGTGAAGTCAAGGCCAGGTGGGCGGGGCTAAGACTCCTTTGCCATCACCATAGAGACAGTCCCCCCCCCGCAAGAGTGGGCGGAGCTTGTGATGGGCCTGCTGACAAGACTTGAGCCAATGGCAGAGATCCGGCCCGCCAGGCAGATGACACAGGGCCCTCCAGTGTCACCTATGACACCTAGTGGCCACAGGATTTGAGCACACCCTGGGAAAGGCTACGCAGGCACAAGGGAGCCCCTGGTGCGGACTGCTTCAGGGCATTGGCACAGCAGGCCAGGTACCTCTTTCCCACTTTCCTCAGGATATCACTACGCAAGGCATCCCCACTCAGCATCTCTTGCCTCTCTCTGTCTCTCTCTGGATGTGTTCGTTCTCTGAAATCTCTTCCTTCTCCCCCTTGTCACTTCACACCTTGGAGTGCCTGACAGAGGGCCTAGAGACGAAAGAGCAAAGGGGGAAGGCCTCTGGCTCTACTGGTTGCCCATGGGCAGAGAAGATCTGCTAGTCTATCTGGAAGGTCTAGAGAGTAGCCATTGATTGGGGAGCTACATCACGGGCGGACCTGGCCAGGTGAAGCTTGCTGACATGCAGCAGCCTCTCCGGAGACTACTAATTCCGCGGAGAACATTCTATGCAAATACCCGGCTGAGTGCCATGGGCAGAAAACATTGACACATACCTGCCAGGGGTCTATCCTGGGTCTCAAGAGTCCACCCTGGTCTCCAGCCACTCATCATCTCAGCACACACTTTGCCTGCACACATGGAATCCGCCTCTCTCCACGAATACCTTCTCCTGCTAGGAAACACACGATGGCACTCAGCCAAAGGAGAGCACAGGCAAAGTCAACTGAAGCCCGCATTTTCAAGATTTTGCCCTCTGCTGGGCCACAGCCTCCGCTGGCACAGTGCATGTGTGTCACTTCTCCGAAGACAAGGCCGCAATCCGGGCGTCCAGGGCCCCAGCAGTCCAGAGTCTGCGCATGGCGGCATATGGATCACCTCTTTGCCACGTACAGGAGGGAGGCCTGGGCCCTACACTGGCTCCGCTAGAGCTCCACGATCTCAGCTATTTTCCCTGACCTTTGGCCCGTGCCCTCGTGTCTGTGTCATCCCTAGTTACACTTCTTCTCCGACCACTCTGAATCCGCCACCTGCGGATACATGAGCATGAAAATCAACATCTGTCACTGCCTGCAGTGTCACAGATCACTAGGTGTCTAGGCTCAGGCTGACCTTGGCTGTCTTCTGCCCAGGCAAGGAGCCTAATCCTTCAAAGGCAACGAGGACATGTGGTCATTGGCCGACATTCATTCTTTCATCCACACAGCGGTCTAGATGAGGCTAAAGAGGCCAGGTAGGCCAGGTGACGGCTGAGTGCGGGGCCTAAGGCTTCTTTCCCAATCACCATGGAGACAGCCACCGCAAGGCTGGCCGGAACTTCTGACGGGGACGGGTCACAAACACCGAGCCAATAGGAGAGGTCCAGCCTAAGCGGCCACTTCCGCAGTGCCCTCCATTTTACCCATGGACACACGACGGCCCCTTCTCTTTTGGGCCACAAAATCCAGGGCACCCAGGGAATCACCTCACAGTAGGCAGCCCCTGATGTGGACACGTTCGACACACGGGGCCAGCAGGCAGGAACCACTTTTCCACTTACGCTAGGATATCAGTAGGCAAGGCGCCCTTCCTCAGCATCTATGGCCCCTCTGTGTATGTGTTCATTCGGAGAAATCTCTTCCTTCTACCCCTGAGACACATCACAAGTATGAGGGGCCTGAGAGAGAGCCTAGAGATGGAACGGGGGAGGCTTCTGGCTGTACTGCTTCCTCGTGGGTAGAGAAGAGCAGGTAGTCTCTCTGGAAGGTCTTAGCTTCTGTTGACTGACATGGACAATACAGTAGGGGCGGACCCTGGCCAGGTGGAGCTTGTGGGCAGATGCAACCCCTCCGGCGACGAATAATTCCGCTGCTGCTTTGTATGGTGAAAACCTCCCCCTGCCAAGTGGGATGGGTAGAGAACACTGACCCACACCCGCCAGGGGCCTCTCCTGGGACTAAAGATCCCAACATGGTCTCAACGTCGTCACCCTCTCAGCACACACCTTTCCTGCACACGTAATCCTGCCTTTCTCCGTCAGGACCCTCTCCTACCAGGAAAAAAAGCAAGCCGCTCAAAAAGGCCGATGCCCGGGAACTCGAGGAAACACTGCCATTTTCCAAATTTTGGCTGTCTACATGTCCCCGCCTCCGCTGCAAGGCCGCGTATGTGGCCGGGCTCCGAAGGCAAGGCCGAAATCCTGGCAGCCTGGGCCCCAGCAGTCCCATGGTTTATGGACGTGGGGACACGGATGACCTGTTCGCCACATACAGGAGGGACCCTTGGGCCCTTCACTGGCTCGCCATTCAGCTCCACGACGTCCACTACCGGCCCTGGCCTTTGCTTTGGCTGGTGCCCCACGGAACGTGTGCTCCGGAGCCATGTTTCTCCGCCCATCACTATCATTCTGCCACCAGGCGATATGTGAGTGTGGGAGTCACCATTTGTCACTGGCAGCAGTGTCACAAGGCAGTAGACTTCCAGGTACCCGCTGACCTAGGCTGCCTTCTGCCCCAGGCAAGGTCCCGAATCCTTTATCCCAGATGCTGACACCCGGGCACTGGCGGACATTCATTTGGAGCAACACAGAGGTCTGAGTGAGGGTCAGTGGGCCAGGTAGGTGAAGTCAAGGCCAGGTGGGCGGGGCTAAGACTCCTTTGCCATCACCATAGAGACAGTCCCCCCCCGCAAGAGTGGGCGGAGCTTGTGATGGGCCTGCTGACAAGACTTGAGCCAATGGCAGAGATCCGGCCCGCCAGGCAGATGACACAGGGCCCTCCAGTGTGACCTATGACACCTAGTGGCCACAGGATTTGAGCACACCCTGGGAAAGGCTACGCAGGCACAAGGGAGCCCCTGGTGCGGACTGCTTCAGGGCATTGGCACAGCAGGCCAGGTACCTCTTTCCCACTTTCCTCAGGATATCACTACGCAAGGCATCCCCACTCAGCATCTCTTGCCTCTCTCTGTCTCTCTCTGGATGTGTTCGTTCTCTGAAATCTCTTCCTTCTCCCCCTTGTCACTTCACAGCTTGGAGTGCCTGACAGAGGGCCTAGAGACGAAAGAGCAAAGGGGGAAGGCCTCTGGCTCTACTGGTTGCCCATGGGCAGAGAAGATCTGCTAGTCTATCTGGAAGGTCTAGAGAGTAGCCATTGATTGGGGAGCTACATCACGGGCGGACCTGGCCAGGTGAAGCTTGCTGACATGCAGCAGCCTCTCCGGAGACTACTAATTCCGCGGAGAACATTCTATGCAAATACCCGGCTGAGTGCCATGGGCAGAAACATTGACACATACCTGCCAGGGTTCTATCCTGGGTCTGAAGAGTCCACCCTGGTCTCCAGCCACTCATCATCTCAGCACACACTTTGCCTGCACACATGGAATCCGCCTCTCTCCACGAATACCTTCTCCTGCTAGGAAACACACGATGGCACTCAGCCAAAGGAGAGCACAGGCAAAGTCAACTGAAGCCCGCATTTTCAAGATTTTGCCCTCTGCTGGGCCACAGCCTCCGCTGGCACAGTGCATGTGTGTCACTTCTCCGAAGACAAGGCCGCAATCCGGGCGTCCAGGGCCCCAGCAATCCAGAGTCTGCGCATGGCGGCATATGGATCACCTCTTTGCCACGTACAGGAGGGAGGCCTGGGCCCTACACTGGCTCCGCTAGAGCTCCACGATCTCAGCTATTTTCCCTGACCTTTGGCCCGTGCCCTCGTGTCTGTGTCATCCCTAGTTACACTTCTTCTCTGACCACTCTGAATCCGCCACCTGCGGATACATGAGCATGAAAATCAACATCTGTCACTGCCTGCAGTGTCACAGGTCACTAGGTGTCTAGGCTCAGGCTGACCTTGGCTGTCTTCTGCCCAGGCAAGGAGCCTAATCCTTCAAAGGCAACGAGGACATGTGGTCATTGGCCGACATTCATTCTTTCATCCACACAGCGGTCTAGATGAGGCTAAAGAGGCCAGGTAGGCCAGGTGACCGCTGAGTGCGGGGCCTAAGGCTTCTTTCCCAATCACCATGGAGACAGCCACCGCAAGGCTGGCCGGAATTCTGACGGGGACGGGTCACAAACACCGAGCCAATAGGAGAGGTCCAGCCTAAGCGGCCACTTCCGCAGTGCCCTCCATTTTACCCATGGACACACGACGGCCCCTTCTCTTTTGGGCCACAAAATCCAGGGCACCCGGGGAATCACCTCACAGTAGGCAGCCCCTGATGTGGACACGTTCGACACACGGGGCCAGCAGGCAGGTACCACTTTTCCACTTACGCTAGGATATCAGTAGGCAAGGCGCCCTTCCTCAGCATCTATGGCCCCTCTGTGTATGTGTTCATTCGGAGAAATCTCTTCCTTCTACCCCGAGACACATCACAAGTATGAGGGGCCTGAGAGAGAGCCTAGAGATGGAACGGGGGAGGCTTCTGGCTGTACTGCTTCCCCGTGGGTAGAGAAGAGCAGGTAGTCTCTCTGGAAGGTCTTAGCTTCTGTTGACTGACATGGACAATACAGTAGGGGCGGACCCTGGCCAGGTGGAGCTTGTGGGCAGATGCAACCCCTCCGGCGACGAATAATTCCGCTGCTGCTTTGTATGGTGAAAACCTCCCCCCGCCAAGTGGGATGGGTAGAGAACACTGACCCACACCCGCCAGGGGCCTCTCCTGGGACTAAAGATCCCAACATGGTCTCAACGTCGTCACCCTCTCAGCACACACCTTTCCTGCACACGTAATCCTGCCTTTCTCCGTCAGGGCCCTATCCTACCAGGAAAAAAAGCAAGCCGCTCAAAAAGGCCGATGCCAGGGAACTCGAGGAAACACTGCCATTTTCCAAATTTTGGCTGTCTACATGTCCCCGCCTCCGCTGCAAGGCCGCGTATGTGGCCGGGCTCCGAAGGCAAGGCCGAAATCCTGGCAGCCTGGGCCCCAGCAGTCCCATGGTTTATGGACGTGGGGACACGGATGACCTGTTCGCCACATACAGGAGGGACCCTTGGGCCCTTCACTGGCTCGCCATTCAGCTCCACGACGTCCACTACCGGCCCTGGCCTTTGCTTTGGCTGGTGCCCCACGGAACGTGTGCTCCGGAGCCATGTTTCTCCGCCCATCACTATCATTCTGCCACCAGGCGATATGTGAGTGTGGGAGTCACCATTTGTCACTGGCAGCAGTGTCACGAGGCAGTAGACTTCCAGGTACCCGCTGACCTAGGCTGCCTTCTGCCCCAGGCAATGTCCCGAATCCTTTATCCCAGATGCTGACACCCGGGCACTGGCGGACATTCATTTGGAGCAACACAGAGGTCTGAGTGAGGGTCAGTGGGCCAGGTAGGTGAAGTCAAGGCCAGGTGGGCGGGGCTAAGACTCCTTTGCCATCACCATAGAGACAGTCCCCCCCCGCAAGAGTGGGCGGAGCTTGTGATGGGCCTGCTGACAAGACTTGAGCCAATGGCAGAGATCCGGCCCGCCAGGCAGATGACACAGGGCCCTCCAGTGTGACCTATGACACCTAGTGGCCACAGGATTTGAGCACACCCTGGGAAAGGCTACGCAGGCACAAGGGAGCCCCTGGTGCGGACTGCTTCAGGGCATTGGCACAGCAGGCCAGGTACCTCTTTCCCACTTTCCTCAGGATATCACTACGCAAGGCATCCCCACTCAGCATCTCTTGCCTCTCTCTGTCTCTCTCTGGATGTGTTCGTTCTCTGAAATCTCTTCCTTCTCCCCCTTGTCACTTCACACCTTGGAGTGCCTGACAGAGGGCCTAGAGACGAAAGAGCAAAGGGGGAAGGCCTCTGGCTCTACTGGTTGCCCATGGGCAGAGAAGATCTGCTAGTCTATCTGGAAGGTCTAGAGAGTAGCCATTGATTGGGGAGCTACATCACGGGCGGACCTGGCCAGGTGAAGCTTGCTGACATGCAGCAGCCTCTCCGGAGACTACTAATTCCGCGGAGAACATTCTATGCAAATACCCGGCTGAGTGCCATGGGCAGAAAACATTGACACATACCTGCCAGGGGTCTATCCTGGGTCTCAAGAGTCCACCCTGGTCTCCAGCCACTCATCATCTCAGCACACACTTTGCCTGCACACAGGGAATCCGCCTCTCTCCACGAATACCTTCTCCTGCTAGGAAACACACGATGGCACTCAGCCAAAGGAGAGCACAGGCAAAGTCAACTGAAGCCCCCATTATCAAGATTTTGCCCTCTGCTGCTCCACAGCCTCCGCTGGCACAGTGCATGTGAGTCACTTCTCCGAAGACAAGGCCGCAATCCGGGCGTCCAGGGCCCCAGCAGTCCAGAGTCTGCGCATGGCGGCATATGGATCACCTCTTTGCCACGTACAGGAGGGAGGCCTGGGCCCTACACTGGTTCCGCTAGAGCTCCACGATCTCAGCTATTTTCCCTGACCTTTGGCCCGTGCCCTCGTGTCTGTGTCATCCCTAGTTACACTTCTTCTCCGACCACTCTGAATCCGCCACCTGCGGATACATGAGCATGAAAATCAACATCTGTCACTGCCTGCAGTGTCACAGGTCACTAGGTGTCTAGGCTCAGGCTGACCTTGGCTGTCTTCTGCCCAGGCAAGGAGCCTAATCCTTCAAAGGCAACGAGGACATGTGGTCATTGGCCGACATTCATTCTTTCATCCACACAGCGGTCTAGATGAGGCTAAAGAGGCCAGGTAGGCCAGGTGACGGCTGAGTGCGGGGCCTAAGGCTTCTTTCCCAATCACCATGGAGACAGCCACCGCAAGGCTGGCCGGAACTTCTCACGGGGACGGGTCACAAACACCGAGCCAATAGGAGAGGTCCAGCCTAAGCGGCCACTTCCGCAGTGCCCTCCATTTTACCCATGGACACACGACGGCCCCTTCTCTTTTGGGCCACAAAATCCAGGGCACCCAGGGAATCACCTCACAGTAGGCAGCCCCTGATGTGGACACGTTCGACACACGGGGCCAGCAGGCAGGTACCACTTTTCCACTTACGCTAGGATTTCTCTTTTGGGCCACAAAATCCAGGGCACCCAGGGAATCACCTCACAGTAGGCAGCCCCTGATGTGGACACGTTCGACACACGGGGCCAGCAGGCAGGTACCACTTTTCCACTTACGCTAGGATATCGGTAGGCAAGGCGCCCTTCCTCAGCATCTATGGCCCCTCTGTGTATGTGTTCATTCGGAGAAATCTCTTCCTTCTACCCCTGAGACACATCACAAGTATGAGGGGCCTGAGAGAGAGCCTAGAGATGGAACGGGGGAGGCTTCTGGCTGTACTGCTTCCCCGTGGGTAGAGAAGAGCAGGTAGTCTCTCTGGAAGGTCTTAGCTTCTGTTGACTGACATGGACAATACAGTAGGGGCGGACCCTGGCCAGGTGGAGCTTGTGGGCAGATGCAACCCCTCCGGCGACGAATAATTCCGCTGCTGCTTTGTATGGTGAAAACCTCCCCCCGCCAAGTGGGATGGGTAGAGAACACTGACCCACACCCGCCAGGGGCCTCTCCTGGGACTAAAGATCCCAACATGGTCTCAACGTCGTCACCCTCTCAGCACACACCTTTCCTGCACACGTAATCCTGCCTTTCTCCGTCAGGGCCCTCTCCTACCAGGAGAAAAAGCAAGCCGCTCAAAAAGGCCGATGCCAGGGAACTCGAGGAAACACTGCCATTTTCCAAATTTTGGCTGTCTACATGTCCCCGCCTCCGCTGCAAGGCCGCGTATGTGGCCGGGCTCCGAAGGCAAGGCCGAAATCCTGGCAGCCTGGGCCCCAGCAGTCCCATGGTTTATGGACGTGGGGACACGGATGACCTGTTCGCCACATACAGGAGGGACCCTTGGGCCCTTCACTGGCTCGCCATTCAGCTCCACGACGTCCACTACCGGCCCTGGCCTTTGCTTTGGCTGGTGCCCCACGGAACGTGTGCTCCGGAGCCATGTTTCTCCGCCCATCACTATCATTCTGCCACCAGGCGATATGTGAGTGTGGGAGTCACCATTTGTCACTGGCAGCAGTGTCACAAGGCAGTAGACTTCCAGGTACCCGCTGACCTAGGCTGCCTTCTGCCCCAGGCAAGGTCCCGAATCCTTTATCCCAGATGCTGACACCCGGGCACTGGCGGACATTCATTTGGAGCAACACAGAGGTCTGAGTGAGAGTCAGCGGGCCAGGTAGGTGAAGTCAAGGCCAGGTGGGCGGGGCTAAGACTCCTTTGCCATCACCATAGAGACAGTCCCCCCCCGCAAGAGTGGGCGGAGCTTGTGATGGGCCTGCTGACAAGACTTGAGCCAATGGCAGAGATCCGGCCCGCCAGGCAGATGACACAGGGCCCTCCAGTGTGACCTATGACACCTAGTGGCCACAGGATTTGAGCACACCCTGGGAAAGGCTACGCAGGCACAAGGGAGCCCCTGGTGCGGACTGCTTCAGGGCATTGGCACAGCAGGCCAGGTACCTCTTTCCCACTTTCCTCAGGATATCACTACGCAAGGCATCCCCACTCAGCATCTCTTGCCTCTCTCTGTCTCTCTCTGGATGTGTTCGTTCTCTGAAATCTCTTCCTTCTCCCCCTTGTCACTTCACAGCTTGGAGTGCCTGACAGAGGGCCTAGAGACGAAAGAGCAAAGGGGGAAGGCCTCTGGCTCTACTGGTTGCCCATGGGCAGAGAAGATCTGCTAGTCTATCTGGAAGGTCTAGAGAGTAGCCATTGATTGGGGAGCTACATCACGGGCGGACCTGGCCAGGTGAAGCTTGCTGACATGCAGCAGCCTCTCCGGAGACTACTAATTCCGCGGAGAACATTCTATGCAAATACCCGGCTGAGTGCCATGGGCAGAAAACATTGACACATACCTGCCAGGGGTCTATCCTGGGTCTCAAGAGTCCACCCTGGTCTCCAGCCACTCATCATCTCAGCACACACTTTGCCTGCACACATGGAATCCGCCTCTCTCCACGAATACCTTCTCCTGCTAGGAAACACACGATGGCACTCAGCCAAAGGAGAGCACAGGCAAAGTCAACTGAAGCCCGCATTTTCAAGATTTTGCCCTCTGCTGGGCCACAGCCTCCGCTGGCACAGTGCATGTGAGTCACTTCTCCGAAGACAAGGCCGCAATCCGGGCGTCCAGGGCCCCAGCAGTCCAGAGTCTGCGCATGGCGGCATATGGATCACCTCTTTGCCACGTACAGGAGGGAGGCCTGGGCCCTACACTGGTTCCGCTAGAGCTCCACGATCTCAGCTATTTTCCCTGACCTTTGGCCCGTGCCCTCGTGTCTGTGTCATCCCTAGTTACACTTCTTCTCCGACCACTCTGAATCCGCCACCTGCGGATACATGAGCATGAAAATCAACATCTGTCACTGCCTGCAGTGTCACAGGTCACTAGGTGTCTAGGCTCAGGCTGACCTTGGCTGTCTTCTGCCCAGGCAAGGAGCCTAATCCTTCAAAGGCAACGAGGACATGTGGTCATTGGCCGACATTCATTCTTTCATCCACACAGCGGTCTAGATGAGGCTAAAGAGGCCAGGTAGGCCAGGTGACGGCTGAGTGCGGGGCCTAAGGCTTCTTTCCCAATCACCATGGAGACAGCCACCGCAAGGCTGGCCGGAACTTCTCACGGGGACGGGTCACAAACACCGAGCCAATAGGAGAGGTCCAGCCTAAGCGGCCACTTCCGCAGTGCCCTCCATTTTACCCATGGACACACGACGGCCCCTTCTCTTTTGGGCCACAAAATCCAGGGCACCCAGGGAATCACCTCACAGTAGGCAGCCCCTGATGTGGACACGTTCGACACACGGGGCCAGCAGGCAGGTACCACTTTTCCACTTACGCTAGGATATCGGTAGGCAAGGCGCCCTTCCTCAGCATCTATGGCCCCTCTGTGTATGTGTTCATTCGGAGAAATCTCTTCCTTCTACCCCTGAGACACATCACAAGTATGAGGGGCCTGAGAGAGAGCCTAGAGATGGAACGGGGGAGGCTTCTGGCTGTACTGCTTCCCCGTGGGTAGAGAAGAGCAGGTAGTCTCTCTGGAAGGTCTTAGCTTCTGTTGACTGACATGGACAATACAGTAGGGGCGGACCCTGGCCAGGTGGAGCTTGTGGGCAGATGCAACCCCTCCGGCGACGAATAATTCCGCTGCTGCTTTGTATGGTGAAAACCTCCCCCCGCCAAGTGGGATGGGTAGAGAACACTGACCCACACCCGCCAGGGGCCTCTCCTGGGACTAAAGATCCCAACATGGTCTCAACGTCGTCACCCTCTCAGCACACACCTTTCCTGCACACGTAATCCTGCCTTTCTCCGTCAGGGCCCTCTCCTACCAGGAGAAAAAGCAAGCCGCTCAAAAAGGCCGATGCCAGGGAACTCGAGGAAACACTGCCATTTTCCAAATTTTGGCTGTCTACATGTCCCCGCCTCCGCTGCAAGGCCGCGTATGTGGCCGGGCTCCGAAGGCAAGGCCGAAATCCTGGCAGCCTGGGCCCCAGCAGTCCCATGGTTTATGGACGTGGGGACACGGATGACCTGTTCGCCACATACAGGAGGGACCCTTGGGCCCTTCACTGGCTCGCCATTCAGCTCCACGACGTCCACTACCGGCCCTGGCCTTTGCTTTGGCTGGTGCCCCACGGAACGTGTGCTCCGGAGCCATGTTTCTCCGCCCATCACTATCATTCTGCCACCAGGCGATATGTGAGTGTGGGAGTCACCATTTGTCACTGGCAGCAGTGTCACAAGGCAGTAGACTTCCAGGTACCCGCTGACCTAGGCTGCCTTCTGCCCCAGGCAAGGTCCCGAATCCTTTATCCCAGATGCTGACACCCGGGCACTGGCGGACATTCATTTGGAGCAACACAGAGGTCTGAGTGAGAGTCAGCAGGCCAGGTAGGTGAAGTCAAGGCCAGGTGGGCGGGGCTAAGACTCCTTTGCCATCACCATAGAGACAGTCCCCCCCCGCAAGAGTGGGCGGAGCTTGTGATGGGCCTGCTGACAAGACTTGAGCCAATGGCAGAGATCCGGCCCGCCAGGCAGATGACACAGGGCCCTCCAGTGTGACCTATGACACCTAGTGGCCACAGGATTTGAGCACACCCTGGGAAAGGCTACGCAGGCACAAGGGAGCCCCTGGTGCGGACTGCTTCAGGGCATTGGCACAGCAGGCCAGGTACCTCTTTCCCACTTTCCTCAGGATATCACTACGCAAGGCATCCCCACTCAGCATCTCTTGCCTCTCTCTGTCTCTCTCTGGATGTGTTCGTTCTCTGAAATCTCTTCCTTCTCCCCCTTGTCACTTCACACCTTGGAGTGCCTGACAGAGGGCCTAGAGACGAAAGAGCAAAGGGGGAAGGCCTCTGGCTCTACTGGTTGCCCATGGGCAGAGAAGATCTGCTAGTCTATCTGGAAGGTCTAGAGAGTAGCCATTGATTGGGGAGCTACATCACGGGCGGACCTGGCCAGGTGAAGCTTGCTGACATGCAGCAGCCTCTCCGGAGACTACTAATTCCGCGGAGAACATTCTATGCAAATACCCGGCTGAGTGCCATGGGCAGAAACATTGACACATACCTGCCAGAGGTTTATCCTGGGTCTGAAGAGTCCACCCTGGTCTCCAGCCACTCATCATCTCAGCACACACTTTGCCTGCACACATGGAATCCGCCTCTCTCCACGAATGCCTTCTCGTGCTAGGAAACACACGATGGCACTCAGCCAAAGGAGAGCACAGGCAAAGTCAACTGAAGCCCCCATTATCAAGATTTTGCCCTCTGCTGCTCCACAGCCTCCGCTGGCACAGTGCATGTGTGTCACTTCTCCGAAGACAAGGCCGCAATCCGGGCGTCCAGGGCCCCAGCAGTCCAGAGTCTGCGCATGGCGGCATATGGATCACCTCTTTGCCACGTACAGGAGGGAGGCCTGGGCCCTACACTGGCTCCGCTAGAGCTCCACGATCTCAGCTATTTTCCCTGACCTTTGGCCCGTGCCCTCGTGTCTGTGTCATCCCTAGTTACACTTCTTCTCCGACCACTCTGAATCCGCCACCTGCGGATACATGAGCATGAAAATCAACATCTGTCACTGCCTGCAGTGTCACAGATCACTAGGTGTCTAGGCTCAGGCTGACCTTGGCTGTCTTCTGCCCAGGCAAGGAGCCTAATCCTTCAAAGGCAACGAGGACATGTGGTCATTGGCCGACATTCATTCTTTCATCCACACAGCGGTCTAGATGAGGCTAAAGAGGCCAGGTAGGCCAGGTGACGGCTGAGTGCGGGGCCTAAGGCTTCTTTCCCAATCACCATGGAGACAGCCACCGCAAGGCTGGCCGGAACTTCTGACGGGGACGGGTCACAAACACCGAGCCAATAGGAGAGGTCCAGCCTAAGCGGCCACTTCCGCAGTGCCCTCCATTTTACCCATGGACACACGACGGCCCCTTCTCTTTTGGGCCACAAAATCCAGGGCACCCAGGGAATCACCTCACAGTAGGCAGCCCCTGATGTGGACACGTTCGACACACGGGGCCAGCAGGCAGGAACCACTTTTCCACTTACGCTAGGATATCAGTAGGCAAGGCGCCCTTCCTCAGCATCTATGGCCCCTCTGTGTATGTGTTCATTCGGAGAAATCTCTTCCTTCTACCCCTGAGACACATCACAAGTATGAGGGGCCTGAGAGAGAGCCTAGAGATGGAACGGGGGAGGCTTCTGGCTGTACTGCTTCCTCGTGGGTAGAGAAGAGCAGGTAGTCTCTCTGGAAGGTCTTAGCTTCTGTTGACTGACATGGACAATACAGTAGGGGCGGACCCTGGCCAGGTGGAGCTTGTGGGCAGATGCAACCCCTCCGGCGACGAATAATTCCGCTGCTGCTTTGTATGGTGAAAACCTCCCCCTGCCAAGTGGGATGGGTAGAGAACACTGACCCACACCCGCCAGGGGCCTCTCCTGGGACTAAAGATCCCAACATGGTCTCAACGTCGTCACCCTCTCAGCACACACCTTTCCTGCACACGTAATCCTGCCTTTCTCCGTCAGGACCCTCTCCTACCAGGAAAAAAAGCAAGCCGCTCAAAAAGGCCGATGCCCGGGAACTCGAGGAAACACTGCCATTTTCCAAATTTTGGCTGTCTACATGTCCCCGCCTCCGCTGCAAGGCCGCGTATGTGGCCGGGCTCCGAAGGCAAGGCCGAAATCCTGGCAGCCTGGGCCCCAGCAGTCCCATGGTTTATGGACGTGGGGACACGGATGACCTGTTCGCCACATACAGGAGGGACCCTTGGGCCCTTCACTGGCTCGCCATTCAGCTCCACGACGTCCACTACCGGCCCTGGCCTTTGCTTTGGCTGGTGCCCCACGGAACGTGTGCTCCGGAGCCATGTTTCTCCGCCCATCACTATCATTCTGCCACCAGGCGATATGTGAGTGTGGGAGTCACCATTTGTCACTGGCAGCAGTGTCACAAGGCAGTAGACTTCCAGGTACCCGCTGACCTAGGCTGCCTTCTGCCCCAGGCAAGGTCCCGAATCCTTTATCCCAGATGCTGACACCCGGGCACTGGCGGACATTCATTTGGAGCAACACAGAGGTCTGAGTGAGGGTCAGTGGGCCAGGTAGGTGAAGTCAAGGCCAGGTGGGCGGGGCTAAGACTCCTTTGCCATCACCATAGAGACAGTCCCCCCCCGCAAGAGTGGGCGGAGCTTGTGATGGGCCTGCTGACAAGACTTGAGCCAATGGCAGAGATCCGGCCCGCCAGGCAGATGACACAGGGCCCTCCAGTGTGACCTATGACACCTAGTGGCCACAGGATTTGAGCACACCCTGGGAAAGGCTACGCAGGCACAAGGGAGCCCCTGGTGCGGACTGCTTCAGGGCATTGGCACAGCAGGCCAGGTACCTCTTTCCCACTTTCCTCAGGATATCACTACGCAAGGCATCCCCACTCAGCATCTCTTGCCTCTCTCTGTCTCTCTCTGGATGTGTTCGTTCTCTGAAATCTCTTCCTTCTCCCCCTTGTCACTTCACAGCTTGGAGTGCCTGACAGAGGGCCTAGAGACGAAAGAGCAAAGGGGGAAGGCCTCTGGCTCTACTGGTTGCCCATGGGCAGAGAAGATCTGCTAGTCTATCTGGAAGGTCTAGAGAGTAGCCATTGATTGGGGAGCTACATCACGGGCGGACCTGGCCAGGTGAAGCTTGCTGACATGCAGCAGCCTCTCCGGAGACTACTAATTCCGCGGAGAACATTCTATGCAAATACCCGGCTGAGTGCCATGGGCAGAAACATTGACACATACCTGCCAGGGTTCTATCCTGGGTCTGAAGAGTCCACCCTGGTCTCCAGCCACTCATCATCTCAGCACACACTTTGCCTGCACACATGGAATCCGCCTCTCTCCACGAATACCTTCTCCTGCTAGGAAACACACGATGGCACTCAGCCAAAGGAGAGCACAGGCAAAGTCAACTGAAGCCCGCATTTTCAAGATTTTGCCCTCTGCTGGGCCACAGCCTCCGCTGGCACAGTGCATGTGTGTCACTTCTCCGAAGACAAGGCCGCAATCCGGGCGTCCAGGGCCCCAGCAGTCCAGAGTCTGCGCATGGCGGCATATGGATCACCTCTTTGCCACGTACAGGAGGGAGGCCTGGGCCCTACACTGGCTCCGCTAGAGCTCCACGATCTCAGCTATTTTCCCTGACCTTTGGCCCGTGCCCTCGTGTCTGTGTCATCCCTAGTTACACTTCTTCTCTGACCACTCTGAATCCGCCACCTGCGGATACATGAGCATGAAAATCAACATCTGTCACTGCCTGCAGTGTCACAGGTCACTAGGTGTCTAGGCTCAGGCTGACCTTGGCTGTCTTCTGCCCAGGCAAGGAGCCTAATCCTTCAAAGGCAACGAGGACATGTGGTCATTGGCCGACATTCATTCTTTCATCCACACAGCGGTCTAGATGAGGCTAAAGAGGCCAGGTAGGCCAGGTGACCGCTGAGTGCGGGGCCTAAGGCTTCTTTCCCAATCACCATGGAGACAGCCACCGCAAGGCTGGCCGGAATTCTGACGGGGACGGGTCACAAACACCGAGCCAATAGGAGAGGTCCAGCCTAAGCGGCCACTTCCGCAGTGCCCTCCATTTTACCCATGGACACACGACGGCCCCTTCTCTTTTGGGCCACAAAATCCAGGGCACCCGGGGAATCACCTCACAGTAGGCAGCCCCTGATGTGGACACGTTCGACACACGGGGCCAGCAGGCAGGTACCACTTTTCCACTTACGCTAGGATATCAGTAGGCAAGGCGCCCTTCCTCAGCATCTATGGCCCCTCTGTGTATGTGTTCATTCGGAGAAATCTCTTCCTTCTACCCCGAGACACATCACAAGTATGAGGGGCCTGAGAGAGAGCCTAGAGATGGAACGGGGGAGGCTTCTGGCTGTACTGCTTCCCCGTGGGTAGAGAAGAGCAGGTAGTCTCTCTGGAAGGTCTTAGCTTCTGTTGACTGACATGGACAATACAGTAGGGGCGGACCCTGGCCAGGTGGAGCTTGTGGGCAGATGCAACCCCTCCGGCGACGAATAATTCCGCTGCTGCTTTGTATGGTGAAAACCTCCCCCCGCCAAGTGGGATGGGTAGAGAACACTGACCCACACCCGCCAGGGGCCTCTCCTGGGACTAAAGATCCCAACATGGTCTCAACGTCGTCACCCTCTCAGCACACACCTTTCCTGCACACGTAATCCTGCCTTTCTCCGTCAGGGCCCTATCCTACCAGGAAAAAAAGCAAGCCGCTCAAAAAGGCCGATGCCAGGGAACTCGAGGAAACACTGCCATTTTCCAAATTTTGGCTGTCTACATGTCCCCGCCTCCGCTGCAAGGCCGCGTATGTGGCCGGGCTCCGAAGGCAAGGCCGAAATCCTGGCAGCCTGGGCCCCAGCAGTCCCATGGTTTATGGACGTGGGGACACGGATGACCTGTTCGCCACATACAGGAGGGACCCTTGGGCCCTTCACTGGCTCGCCATTCAGCTCCACGACGTCCACTACCGGCCCTGGCCTTTGCTTTGGCTGGTGCCCCACGGAACGTGTGCTCCGGAGCCATGTTTCTCCGCCCATCACTATCATTCTGCCACCAGGCGATATGTGAGTGTGGGAGTCACCATTTGTCACTGGCAGCAGTGTCACGAGGCAGTAGACTTCCAGGTACCCGCTGACCTAGGCTGCCTTCTGCCCCAGGCAATGTCCCGAATCCTTTATCCCAGATGCTGACACCCGGGCACTGGCGGACATTCATTTGGAGCAACACAGAGGTCTGAGTGAGGGTCAGCGGGCCAGGTAGGTGAAGTCAAGGCCAGGTGGGCGGGGCTAAGACTCCTTTGCCATCACCATAGAGACAGTCCCCCCCCGCAAGAGTGGGCGGAGCTTGTGATGGGCCTGCTGACAAGACTTGAGCCAATGGCAGAGATCCGGCCCGCCAGGCAGATGACACAGGGCCCTCCAGTGTGACCTATGACACCTAGTGGCCACAGGATTTGAGCACACCCTGGGAAAGGCTACGCAGGCACAAGGGAGCCCCTGGTGCGGACTGCTTCAGGGCATTGGCACAGCAGGCCAGGTACCTCTTTCCCACTTTCCTCAGGATATCACTACGCAAGGCATCCCCACTCAGCATCTCTTGCCTCTCTCTGTCTCTCTCTGGATGTGTTCGTTCTCTGAAATCTCTTCCTTCTCCCCCTTGTCACTTCACACCTTGGAGTGCCTGACAGAGGGCCTAGAGACGAAAGAGCAAAGGGGGAAGGCCTCTGGCTCTACTGGTTGCCCATGGGCAGAGAAGATCTGCTAGTCTATCTGGAAGGTCTAGAGAGTAGCCATTGATTGGGGAGCTACATCACGGGCGGACCTGGCCAGGTGAAGCTTGCTGACATGCAGCAGCCTCTCCGGAGACTACTAATTCCGCGGAGAACATTCTATGCAAATACCCGGCTGAGTGCCATGGGCAGAAAACATTGACACATACCTGCCAGGGGTCTATCCTGGGTCTCAAGAGTCCACCCTGGTCTCCAGCCACTCATCATCTCAGCACACACTTTGCCTGCACACAGGGAATCCGCCTCTCTCCACGAATACCTTCTCCTGCTAGGAAACACACGATGGCACTCAGCCAAAGGAGAGCACAGGCAAAGTCAACTGAAGCCCCCATTATCAAGATTTTGCCCTCTGCTGCTCCACAGCCTCCGCTGGCACAGTGCATGTGAGTCACTTCTCCGAAGACAAGGCCGCAATCCGGGCGTCCAGGGCCCCAGCAGTCCAGAGTCTGCGCATGGCGGCATATGGATCACCTCTTTGCCACGTACAGGAGGGAGGCCTGGGCCCTACACTGGTTCCGCTAGAGCTCCACGATCTCAGCTATTTTCCCTGACCTTTGGCCCGTGCCCTCGTGTCTGTGTCATCCCTAGTTACACTTCTTCTCCGACCACTCTGAATCCGCCACCTGCGGATACATGAGCATGAAAATCAACATCTGTCACTGCCTGCAGTGTCACAGGTCACTAGGTGTCTAGGCTCAGGCTGACCTTGGCTGTCTTCTGCCCAGGCAAGGAGCCTAATCCTTCAAAGGCAACGAGGACATGTGGTCATTGGCCGACATTCATTCTTTCATCCACACAGCGGTCTAGATGAGGCTAAAGAGGCCAGGTAGGCCAGGTGACGGCTGAGTGCGGGGCCTAAGGCTTCTTTCCCAATCACCATGGAGACAGCCACCGCAAGGCTGGCCGGAACTTCTCACGGGGACGGGTCACAAACACCGAGCCAATAGGAGAGGTCCAGCCTAAGCGGCCACTTCCGCAGTGCCCTCCATTTTACCCATGGACACACGACGGCCCCTTCTCTTTTGGGCCACAAAATCCAGGGCACCCAGGGAATCACCTCACAGTAGGCAGCCCCTGATGTGGACACGTTCGACACACGGGGCCAGCAGGCAGGTACCACTTTTCCACTTACGCTAGGATTTCTCTTTTGGGCCACAAAATCCAGGGCACCCAGGGAATCACCTCACAGTAGGCAGCCCCTGATGTGGACACGTTCGACACACGGGGCCAGCAGGCAGGTACCACTTTTCCACTTACGCTAGGATATCGGTAGGCAAGGCGCCCTTCCTCAGCATCTATGGCCCCTCTGTGTATGTGTTCATTCGGAGAAATCTCTTCCTTCTACCCCTGAGACACATCACAAGTATGAGGGGCCTGAGAGAGAGCCTAGAGATGGAACGGGGGAGGCTTCTGGCTGTACTGCTTCCCCGTGGGTAGAGAAGAGCAGGTAGTCTCTCTGGAAGGTCTTAGCTTCTGTTGACTGACATGGACAATACAGTAGGGGCGGACCCTGGCCAGGTGGAGCTTGTGGGCAGATGCAACCCCTCCGGCGACGAATAATTCCGCTGCTGCTTTGTATGGTGAAAACCTCCCCCCGCCAAGTGGGATGGGTAGACAACACTGACCCACACCCGCCAGGGGCCTCTCCTGGGACTAAAGATCCCAACATGGTCTCAACGTCGTCACCCTCTCAGCACACACCTTTCCTGCACACGTAATCCTGCCTTTCTCCGTCAGGGCCCTCTCCTACCAGGAGAAAAAGCAAGCCGCTCAAAAAGGCCGATGCCAGGGAACTCGAGGAAACACTGCCATTTTCCAAATTTTGGCTGTCTACATGTCCCCGCCTCCGCTGCAAGGCCGCGTATGTGGCCGGGCTCCGAAGGCAAGGCCGAAATCCTGGCAGCCTGGGCCCCAGCAGTCCCATGGTTTATGGACGTGGGGACACGGATGACCTGTTCGCCACATACAGGAGGGACCCTTGGGCCCTTCACTGGCTCGCCATTCAGCTCCACGACGTCCACTACCGGCCCTGGCCTTTGCTTTGGCTGGTGCCCCACGGAACGTGTGCTCCGGAGCCATGTTTCTCCGCCCATCACTATCATTCTGCCACCAGGCGATATGTGAGTGTGGGAGTCACCATTTGTCACTGGCAGCAGTGTCACAAGGCAGTAGACTTCCAGGTACCCGCTGACCTAGGCTGCCTTCTGCCCCAGGCAAGGTCCCGAATCCTTTATCCCAGATGCTGACACCCGGGCACTGGCGGACATTCATTTGGAGCAACACAGAGGTCTGAGTGAGGGTCAGCGGGCCAGGTAGGTGAAGTCAAGGCCAGGTGGGCGGGGCTAAGACTCCTTTGCCATCACCATAGAGACAGTCCCCCCCCGCAAGAGTGGGCGGAGCTTGTGATGGGCCTACTGACAAGACTTGAGCCAATGGCAGAGATCTGGCCCGCCAGGCAGATGACACAGGGCCCTCCAGTGTGACCTATGACACCTAGTGGCCACAGGATTTGAGCACACCCTGGGAAAGGCTACGCAGGCACAAGGGAGCCCCTGGTGCGGACTGCTTCAGGGCATTGGCACAGCAGGCCAGGTACCTCTTTCCCACTTTCCTCAGGATATCACTACGCAAGGCATCCCCACTCAGCATCTCTTGCCTCTCTCTGTCTCTCTCTGGATGTGTTCGTTCTCTGAAATCTCTTCCTTCTCCCCCTTGTCACTTCACAGCTTGGAGTGCCTGACAGAGGGCCTAGAGACGAAAGAGCAAAGGGGGAAGGCCTCTGGCTCTACTGGTTGCCCATGGGCAGAGAAGATCTGCTAGTCTATCTGGAAGGTCTAGAGAGTAGCCATTGATTGGGGAGCTACATCACGGGCGGACCTGGCCAGGTGAAGCTTGCTGACATGCAGCAGCCTCTCCGGAGACTACTAATTCCGCGGAGAACATTCTATGCAAATACCCGGCTGAGTGCCATGGGCAGAAAACATTGACACATACCTGCCAGGGGTCTATCCTGGGTCTCAAGAGTCCACCCTGGTCTCCAGCCACTCATCATCTCAGCACACACTTTGCCTGCACACATGGAATCCGCCTCTCTCCACGAATACCTTCTCCTGCTAGGAAACACACGATGGCACTCAGCCAAAGGAGAGCACAGGCAAAGTCAACTGAAGCCCGCATTTTCAAGATTTTGCCCTCTGCTGGGCCACAGCCTCCGCTGGCACAGTGCATGTGAGTCACTTCTCCGAAGACAAGGCCGCAATCCGGGCGTCCAGGGCCCCAGCAGTCCAGAGTCTGCGCATGGCGGCATATGGATCACCTCTTTGCCACGTACAGGAGGGAGGCCTGGGCCCTACACTGGTTCCGCTAGAGCTCCACGATCTCAGCTATTTTCCCTGACCTTTGGCCCGTGCCCTCGTGTCTGTGTCATCCCTAGTTACACTTCTTCTCCGACCACTCTGAATCCGCCACCTGCGGATACATGAGCATGAAAATCAACATCTGTCACTGCCTGCAGTGTCACAGGTCACTAGGTGTCTAGGCTCAGGCTGACCTTGGCTGTCTTCTGCCCAGGCAAGGAGCCTAATCCTTCAAAGGCAACGAGGACATGTGGTCATTGGCCGACATTCATTCTTTCATCCACACAGCGGTCTAGATGAGGCTAAAGAGGCCAGGTAGGCCAGGTGACGGCTGAGTGCGGGGCCTAAGGCTTCTTTCCCAATCACCATGGAGACAGCCACCGCAAGGCTGGCCGGAACTTCTCACGGGGACGGGTCACAAACACCGAGCCAATAGGAGAGGTCCAGCCTAAGCGGCCACTTCCGCAGTGCCCTCCATTTTACCCATGGACACACGACGGCCCCTTCTCTTTTGGGCCACAAAATCCAGGGCACCCAGGGAATCACCTCACAGTAGGCAGCCCCTGATGTGGACACGTTCGACACACGGGGCCAGCAGGCAGGTACCACTTTTCCACTTACGCTAGGATATCGGTAGGCAAGGCGCCCTTCCTCAGCATCTATGGCCCCTCTGTGTATGTGTTCATTCGGAGAAATCTCTTCCTTCTACCCCTGAGACACATCACAAGTATGAGGGGCCTGAGAGAGAGCCTAGAGATGGAACGGGGGAGGCTTCTGGCTGTACTGCTTCCCCGTGGGTAGAGAAGAGCAGGTAGTCTCTCTGGAAGGTCTTAGCTTCTGTTGACTGACATGGACAATACAGTAGGGGCGGACCCTGGCCAGGTGGAGCTTGTGGGCAGATGCAACCCCTCCGGCGACGAATAATTCCGCTGCTGCTTTGTATGGTGAAAACCTCCCCCCGCCAAGTGGGATGGGTAGAGAACACTGACCCACACCCGCCAGGGGCCTCTCCTGGGACTAAAGATCCCAACATGGTCTCAACGTCGTCACCCTCTCAGCACACACCTTTCCTGCACACGTAATCCTGCCTTTCTCCGTCAGGGCCCTCTCCTACCAGGAGAAAAAGCAAGCCGCTCAAAAAGGCCGATGCCAGGGAACTCGAGGAAACACTGCCATTTTCCAAATTTTGGCTGTCTACATGTCCCCGCCTCCGCTGCAAGGCCGCGTATGTGGCCGGGCTCCGAAGGCAAGGCCGAAATCCTGGCAGCCTGGGCCCCAGCAGTCCCATGGTTTATGGACGTGGGGACACGGATGACCTGTTCGCCACATACAGGAGGGACCCTTGGGCCCTTCACTGGCTCGCCATTCAGCTCCACGACGTCCACTACCGGCCCTGGCCTTTGCTTTGGCTGGTGCCCCACGGAACGTGTGCTCCGGAGCCATGTTTCTCCGCCCATCACTATCATTCTGCCACCAGGCGATATGTGAGTGTGGGAGTCACCATTTGTCACTGGCAGCAGTGTCACAAGGCAGTAGACTTCCAGGTACCCGCTGACCTAGGCTGCCTTCTGCCCCAGGCAAGGTCCCGAATCCTTTATCCCAGATGCTGACACCCGGGCACTGGCGGACATTCATTTGGAGCAACACAGAGGTCTGAGTGAGAGTCAGCGGGCCAGGTAGGTGAAGTCAAGGCCAGGTGGGCGGGGCTAAGACTCCTTTGCCATCACCATAGAGACAGTCCCCCCCCGCAAGAGTGGGCGGAGCTTGTGATGGGCCTGCTGACAAGACTTGAGCCAATGGCAGAGATCCGGCCCGCCAGGCAGATGACACAGGGCCCTCCAGTGTGACCTATGACACCTAGTGGCCACAGGATTTGAGCACACCCTGGGAAAGGCTACGCAGGCACAAGGGAGCCCCTGGTGCGGACTGCTTCAGGGCATTGGCACAGCAGGCCAGGTACCTCTTTCCCACTTTCCTCAGGATATCACTACGCAAGGCATCCCCACTCAGCATCTCTTGCCTCTCTCTGTCTCTCTCTGGATGTGTTCGTTCTCTGAAATCTCTTCCTTCTCCCCTTGTCACTTCACACCTTGGAGTGCCTGACAGAGGGCCTAGAGACGAAAGAGCAAAGGGGGAAGGCCTCTGGCTCTACTGGTTGCCCATGGGCAGAGAAGATCTGCTAGTCTATCTGGAAGGTCTAGAGAGTAGCCATTGATTGGGGAGCTACATCACGGGCGGACCTGGCCAGGTGAAGCTTGCTGACATGCAGCAGCCTCTCCGGAGACTACTAATTCCGCGGAGAACATTCTATGCAAATACCCGGCTGAGTGCCATGGGCAGAAAACATTGACACATACCTGCCAGGGGTCTATCCTGGGTCTCAAGAGTCCACCCTGGTCTCCAGCCACTCATCATCTCAGCACACACTTTGCCTGCACACATGGAATCCGCCTCTCTCCACGAATACCTTCTCCTGCTAGGAAACACACGATGGCACTCAGCCAAAGGAGAGCACAGGCAAAGTCAACTGAAGCCCGCATTTTCAAGATTTTGCCCTCTGCTGGGCCACAGCCTCCGCTGGCACAGTGCATGTGTGTCACTTCTCCGAAGACAAGGCTGCAATCCGGGCGTTCAGGGCCCCAGCAGTCCAGAGTCTGCGCATGGCGGCATATGGATCACCTCTTTGCCACGTACAGGAGGGAGGCCTGGGCCCTACACTGGCTCCGCTAGAGCTCCACGATCTCAGCTATTTTCCCTGACCTTTGGCCCGTGCCCTCGTGTCTGTGTCATCCCTAGTTACACTTCTTCTCCGACCACTCTGAATCCGCCACCTGCGGATACATGAGCATGAAAATCAACATCTGTCAGTGCCTGCAGTGTCACAGGGCACTAGGTGTCTAGGCTCAGGCTGACCTTGGCTGTCTTCTGCCCAGGCAAGGAGCCTAATCCTTCAAAGGCAACGAGGACATGTGGTCATTGGCCGACATTCATTCTTTCATCCACACAGCGGTCTAGATGAGGCTAAAGAGGCCAGGTAGGCCAGGTGACGGCTGAGTGCGGGGCCTAAGGCTTCTTTCCCAATCACCATGGAGACAGCCACCGCAAGGCTGGCCGGAACTTCTCACGGGGACGGGTCACAAACACCGAGCCAATAGGAGAGGTCCAGCCTAAGCGGCCACTTCCGCAGTGCCCTCCATTTTACCCATGGACACACGACGGCCCCTTCTCTTTTGGGCCACAAAATCCAGGGCACCCAGGGAATCACCTCACAGTAGGCAGCCCCTGATGTGGACACGTTCGACACACGGGGCCAGCAGGCAGGTACCACTTTTCCACTTACGCTAGGATATCGGTAGGCAAGGCGCCCTTCCTCAGCATCTATGGCCCCTCTGTGTATGTGTTCATTCGGAGAAATCTCTTCCTTCTACCCCTGAGACACATCACAAGTATGAGGGGCCTGAGAGAGAGCCTAGAGATGGAACGGGGGAGGCTTCTGGCTGTACTGCTTCCCCGTGGGTAGAGAAGAGCAGGTAGTCTCTCTGGAAGGTCTTAGCTTCTGTTGACTGACATGGACAATACAGTAGGGGCGGACCCTGGCCAGGTGGAGCTTGTGGGCAGATGCAACCCCTCCGGCGACGAATAATTCCGCTGCTGCTTTGTATGGTGAAAACCTCCCCCCGCCAAGTGGGATGGGTAGACAACACTGACCCACACCCGCCAGGGGCCTCTCCTGGGACTAAAGATCCCAACATGGTCTCAACGTCGTCACCCTCTCAGCACACACCTTTCCTGCACACGTAATCCTGCCTTTCTCCGTCAGGGCCCTCTCCTACCAGGAGAAAAAGCAAGCCGCTCAAAAAGGCCGATGCCAGGGAACTCGAGGAAACACTGCCATTTTCCAAATTTTGGCTGTCTACATGTCCCCGCCTCCGCTGCAAGGCCGCGTATGTGGCCGGGCTCCGAAGGCAAGGCCGAAATCCTGGCAGCCTGGGCCCCAGCAGTCCCATGGTTTATGGACGTGGGGACACGGATGACCTGTTCGCCACATACAGGAGGGACCCTTGGGCCCTTCACTGGCTCGCCATTCAGCTCCACGACGTCCACTACCGGCCCTGGCCTTTGCTTTGGCTGGTGCCCCACGGAACGTGTGCTCCGGAGCCATGTTTCTCCGCCCATCACTATCATTCTGCCACCAGGCGATATGTGAGTGTGGGAGTCACCATTTGTCACTGGCAGCAGTGTCACAAGGCAGTAGACTTCCAGGTACCCGCTGACCTAGGCTGCCTTCTGCCCCAGGCAAGGTCCCGAATCCTTTATCCCAGATGCTGACACCCGGGCACTGGCGGACATTCATTTGGAGCAACACAGAGGTCTGAGTGAGGGTCAGCGGGCCAGGTAGGTGAAGTCAAGGCCAGGTGGGCGGGGCTAAGACTCCTTTGCCATCACCATAGAGACAGTCCCCCCCCGCAAGAGTGGGCGGAGCTTGTGATGGGCCTGCTGACAAGACTTGAGCCAATGGCAGAGATCCGGCCCGCCAGGCAGATGACACAGGGCCCTCCAGTGTGACCTATGACACCTAGTGGCCACAGGATTTGAGCACACCCTAGGAAAGGCTACGCAGGCACAAGGGAGCCCCTGGTGCGGACTGCTTCAGGGCATTGGCACAGCAGGCCAGGTACCTCTTTCCCACTTTCCTCAGGATATCACTACGCAAGGCATCCCCACTCAGCATCTCTTGCCTCTCTCTGTCTCTCTCTGGATGTGTTCGTTCTCTGAAATCTCTTCCTTCTCCCCCTTGTCACTTCACACCTTGGAGTGCCTGACAGAGGGCCTAGAGACGAAAGAGCAAAGGGGGAAGGCCTCTGGCTCTACTGGTTGCCCATGGGCAGAGAAGATCTGCTAGTCTATCTGGAAGGTCTAGAGAGTAGCCATTGATTGGGGAGCTACATCACGGGCGGACCTGGCCAGGTGAAGCTTGCTGACATGCAGCAGCCTCTCCGGAGACTACTAATTCCGCGGAGAACATTCTATGCAAATACCCGGCTGAGTGCCATGGGCAGAAAACATTGACACATACCTGCCAGGGGTCTATCCTGGGTCTCAAGAGTCCACCCTGGTCTCCAGCCACTCATCATCTCAGCACACACTTTGCCTGCACACATGGAATCCGCCTCTCTCCACGAATGCCTTCTCCTGCTAGGAAACACACGATGGCACTCAGCCAAAGGAGAGCACAGGCAAAGTCAACTGAAGCCCGCATTTTCAAGATTTTGCCCTCTGCTGGGCCACAGCCTCCGCTGGCACAGTGCATGTGTGTCACTTCTCCGAAGACAAGGCTGCAATCCGGGCGTCCAGGGCCCCAGCAGTCCAGAGTCTGCGCATGGCGGCATATGGATCACCTCTTTGCCACGTACAGGAGGGAGGCCTGGGCCCTACACTGGCTCCGCTAGAGCTCCACGATCTCAGCTATTTTCCCTGACCTTTGGCCCGTGCCCTCGTGTCTGTGTCATCCCTACTTACACTTCTTCTCCGACCACTCTGAATCCGCCACCTGCGGATACATGAGCATGAAAATCAACATCTGTCACTGCCTGCACTGTCACAGGTCACTAGGTGTCTAGGCTCAGGCTGACCTTGGCTGTCTTTTGCCCAGGCAAGGAGCCTAATCCTTCAAAGGCAACGAGGACATGTGGTCATTGGCCGACATTCATTCTTTCATCCACACAGCGGTCTAGATGAGGCTAAAGAGGCCAGGTAGGCCAGGTGACGGCTGAGTGCGGGGCCTAAGGCTTCTTTCCCAATCACCATGGAGACAGCCACCGCAAGGCTGGCCGGAACTTCTCACGGGGACGGGTCACAAACACCGAGCCAATAGGAGAGGTCCAGCCTAAGCGGCCACTTCCGCAGTGCCCTCCATTTTACCCATGGACACACGACGGCCCCTTCTCTTTTGGGCCACAAAATCCAGGGCACCCAGGGAATCACCTCACAGTAGGCAGCCCCTGATGTGGACACGTTCGACACACGGGGCCAGCAGGCAGGTACCACTTTTCCACTTACGCTAGGATATCGGTAGGCAAGGCGCCCTTCCTCAGCATCTATGGCCCCTCTGTGTATGTGTTCATTCGGAGAAATCACTTCCTTCTACCCCTGAGACACATCACAAGTATGAGGGGCCTGAGAGAGAGCCTAGAGATGGAACGGGGGAGGCTTCTGGCTGTACTGCTTCCCCGTGGGTAGAGAAGAGCAGATAGTCTCTCTGGAAGGTCTTAGCTTCTGTTGACTGACATGGACAATACAGTAGGGGCGGACCCTGGCCAGGTGGAGCTTGTGGGCAGATGCAACCCCTCCGGCGACGAATAATTCCGCTGCTGCTTTGTATGGTGAAAACCTCCCCCCGCCAAGTGGGATGGGTAGACAACACTGACCCACACCCGCCAGGGGCCTCTCCTGGGACTAAAGATCCCAACATGGTCTCAACGTCGTCACCCTCTCAGCACACACCTTTCCTGCACACGTAATCCTGCCTTTCTCCGTCAGGGCCCTCTCCTACCAGGAGAAAAAGCAAGCCGCTCAAAAAGGCCGATGCCAGGGAACTCGAGGAAACACTGCCATTTTCCAAATTTTGGCTGTCTACATGTCCCCGCCTCCGCTGCAAGGCCGCGTATGTGGCCGGGCTCCGAAGGCAAGGCCGAAATCCTGGCAGCCTGGGCCCCAGCAGTCCCATGGTTTATGGACGTGGGGACACGGATGACCTGTTCGCCACATACAGGAGGGACCCTTGGGCCCTTCACTGGCTCGCCATTCAGCTCCACGACGTCCACTACCGGCCCTGGCCTTTGCTTTGGCTGGTGCCCCACGGAACGTGTGCTCCGGAGCCATGTTTCTCCGCCCATCACTATCATTCTGCCACCAGGCGATATGTGAGTGTGGGAGTCACCATTTGTCACTGGCAGCAGTGTCACAAGGCAGTAGACTTCCAGGTACCCGCTGACCTAGGCTGCCTTCTGCCCCAGGCAAGGTCCCGAATCCTTTATCCCAGATGCTGACACCCGGGCACTGGCGGACATTCATTTGGAGCAACACAGAGGTCTGAGTGAGGGTCAGCGGGCCAGGTAGGTGAAGTCAAGGCCAGGTGGGCGGGGCTAAGACTCCTTTGCCATCACCATAGAGACAGTCCCCCCCCGCAAGAGTGGGCGGAGCTTGTGATGGGCCTGCTGACATGACTTGAGCCAATGGCAGAGATCCGGCCCGCCAGGCAGATGACACAGGGCCCTCCAGTGTGACCTATGACACCTAGTGGCCACAGGATTTGAGCACACCCTAGGAAAGGCTACGCAGGCACAAGGGAGCCCCTGGTGCGGACTGCTTCAGGGCATTGGCACAGCAGGCCAGGTACCTCTTTCCCACTTTCCTCAGGATATCACTACGCAAGGCATCCCCACTCAGCATCTCTTGCCTCTCTCTGTCTCTCTCTGGATGTGTTCGTTCTCTGAAATCTCTTCCTTCTCCCCCTTGTCACTTCACACCTTGGAGTGCCTGACAGAGGGCCTAGAGACGAAAGAGCAAAGGGGGAAGGCCTCTGGCTCTACTGGTTGCCCATGGGCAGAGAAGATCTGCTAGTCTATCTGGAAGGTCTAGAGAGTAGCCATTGATTGGGGAGCTACATCACGGGCGGACCTGGCCAGGTGAAGCTTGCTGACATGCAGCAGCCTCTCCGGAGACTACTAATTCCGCGGAGAACATTCTATGCAAATACCCGGCTGAGTGCCATGGGCAGAAAACATTGACACATACCTGCCAGGGGTCTATCCTGGGTCTCAAGAGTCCACCCTGGTCTCCAGCCACTCATCATCTCAGCACACACTTTGCCTGCACACATGGAATCCGCCTCTCTCCACGAATGCCTTCTCCTGCTAGGAAACACACGATGGCACTCAGCCAAAGGAGAGCACAGGCAAAGTCAAATGAAGCCCGCATTTTCAAGATTTTGCCCTCTGCTGGGCCACAGCCTCCGCTGGCACAGTGCATGTGTGTCACTTCTCCGAAGACAAGGCTGCAATCCGGGCGTCCAGGGCCCCAGCAGTCCAGAGTCTGCGCATGGCGGCATATGGATCACCTCTTTGCCACGTACAGGAGGGAGGCCTGGGCCCTACACTGGCTCCGCTAGAGCTCCACGATCTCAGCTATTTTCCCTGACCTTTGGCCCGTGCCCTCGTGTCTGTGTCATCCCTACTTACACTTCTTCTCCGACCACTCTGAATCCGCCACCTGCGGATACCTGAGCATGAAAATCAACATCTGTCACTGCCTGCAGTGTCACAGGTCACTAGGTGTCTAGGCTCAGGCTGACCTTGGCTGTCTTCTGCCCAGGCAAGGAGCCTAATCCTTCAAAGGCAACGAGGACATGTGGTCATTGGCCGACATTCATTCTTTCATCCACACAGCGGTCTAGATGAGGCTAAAGAGGCCAGGTAGGCCAGGTGACGGCTGAGTGCGGGGCCTAAGGCTTCTTTCCCAATCACCATGGAGACAGCCACCGCAAGGCTGGCCGGAACTTCTCACGGGGACGGGTCACAAACACCGAGCCAATAGGAGAGGTCCAGCCTAAGCGGCCACTTCCGCAGTGCCCTCCATTTTACCCATGGACACACGACGGCCCCTTCTCTTTTGGGCCACAAAATCCAGGGCACCCAGGGAATCACCTCACAGTAGGCAGCCCCTGATGTGGACACGTTCGACACACGGGGCCAGCAGGCAGGTACCACTTTTCCACTTACGCTAGGATATCGGTAGGCAAGGCGCCCTTCCTCAGCATCTATGGCCCCTCTGTGTATGTGTTCATTCGGAGAAATCACTTCCTTCTACCCCTGAGACACATCACAAGTATGAGGGGCCTGAGAGAGAGCCTAGAGATGGAACGGGGGAGGCTTCTGGCTGTACTGCTTCCCCGTGGGTAGAGAAGAGCAGATAGTCTCTCTGGAAGGTCTTAGCTTCTGTTGACTGACATGGACAATACAGTAGGGGCGGACCCTGGCCAGGTGGAGCTTGTGGGCAGATGCAACCCCTCCGGCGACGAATAATTCCGCTGCTGCTTTGTATGGTGAAAACCTCCCCCCGCCAAGTGGGATGGGTAGACAACACTGACCCACACCCGCCAGGGGCCTCTCCTGGGACTAAAGATCCCAACATGGTCTCAACGTCGTCACCCTCTCAGCACACACCTTTCCTGCACACGTAATCCTGCCTTTCTCCGTCAGGGCCCTCTCCTACCAGGAGAAAAAGCAAGCCGCTCAAAAAGGCCGATGCCAGGGAACTCGAGGAAACACTGCCATTTTCCAAATTTTGGCTGTCTACATGTCCCCGCCTCCGCTGCAAGGCCGCGTATGTGGCCGGGCTCCGAAGGCAAGGCCGAAATCCTGGCAGCCTGGGCCCCAGCAGTCCCATGGTTTATGGACGTGGGGACACGGATGACCTGTTCGCCACATACAGGAGGGACCCTTGGGCCCTTCACTGGCTCGCCATTCAGCTCCACGACGTCCACTACCGGCCCTGGCCTTTGCTTTGGCTGGTGCCCCACGGAACGTGTGCTCCGGAGCCATGTTTCTCCGCCCATCACTATCATTCTGCCACCAGGCGATATGTGAGTGTGGGAGTCACCATTTGTCACTGGCAGCAGTGTCACAAGGCAGTAGACTTCCAGGTACCCGCTGACCTAGGCTGCCTTCTGCCCCAGGCAAGGTCCCGAATCCTTTATCCCAGATGCTGACACCCGGGCACTGGCGGACATTCATTTGGAGCAACACAGAGGTCTGAGTGAGGGTCAGCGGGCCAGGTAGGTGAAGTCAAGGCCAGGTGGGCGGGGCTAAGACTCCTTTGCCATCACCATAGAGACAGTCCCCCCCCGCAAGAGTGGGCGGAGCTTGTGATGGGCCTGCTGACATGACTTGAGCCAATGGCAGAGATCCGGCCCGCCAGGCAGATGACACAGGGCCCTCCAGTGTGACCTATGACACCTAGTGGCCACAGGATTTGAGCACACCCTGGGAAAGGCTACGCAGGCACAAGGGAGCCCCTGGTGCGGACTGCTTCAGGGCATTGGCACAGCAGGCCAGGTACCTCTTTCCCACTTTCCTCAGGATATCACTACGCAAGGCATCCCCACTCAGCATCTCTTGCCTCTCTCTGTCTCTCTCTGGATGTGTTCGTTCTCTGAAATCTCTTCCTTCTCCCCCTTGTCACTTCACACCTTGGAGTGCCTGACAGAGGGCCTAGAGACGAAAGAGCAAAGGGGGAAGGCCTCTGGCTCTACTGGTTGCCCATGGGCAGAGAAGATCTGCTAGTCTATCTGGAAGGTCTAGAGAGTAGCCATTGATTGGGGAGCTACATCACGGGCGGACCTGGCCAGGTGAAGCTTGCTGACATGCAGCAGCCTCTCCGGAGACTACTAATTCCGCGGAGAACATTCTATGCAAATACCCGGCTGAGTGCCATGGGCAGAAAACATTGACACATACCTGCCAGGGGTCTATCCTGGGTCTCAAGAGTCCACCCTGGTCTCCAGCCACTCATCATCTCAGCACACACTTTGCCTGCACACATGGAATCCGCCTCTCTCCACGAATGCCTTCTCCTGCTAGGAAACACACGATGGCACTCAGCCAAAGGAGACCACAGGCAAAGTCAAATGAAGCCCGCATTTTCAAGATTTTGCCCTCTGCTGGGCCACAGCCTCCGCTGGCACAGTGCATGTGTGTCACTTCTCCGAAGACAAGGCCGCAATCCGGGCGTCCAGGGCCCCAGCAGTCCAGAGTCTGCGCATGGCGGCATATGGATCACCTCTTTGCCACGTACAGGAGGGAGGCCTGGGCCCTACACTGGCTCCGCTAGAGCTCCACGATCTCAGCTATTTTCCCTGACCTTTGGCCCGTGCCCTCGTGTCTGTGTCATCCCTACTTACACTTCTTCTCCGACCACTCTGAATCCGCCACCTGCGGATACCTGAGCATGAAAATCAACATCTGTCACTGCCTGCAGTGTCACAGGTCACTAGGTGTCTAGGCTCAGGCTGACCTTGGCTGTCTTCTGCCCAGGCAAGGAGCCTAATCCTTCAAAGGCAACGAGGACATGTGGTCATTGGCCGACATTCATTCTTTCATCCACACAGCGGTCTAGATGAGGCTAAAGAGGCCAGGTAGGCCAGGTGACGGCTGAGTGCGGGGCCTAAGGCTTCTTTCCCAATCACCATGGAGACAGCCACCGCAAGGCTGGCCGGAACTTCTCACGGGGACGGGTCACAAACACCGAGCCAATAGGAGAGGTCCAGCCTAAGCGGCCACTTCCGCAGTGCCCTCCATTTTACCCATGGACACACGACGGCCCCTTCTCTTTTGGGCCACAAAATCCAGGGCACCCAGGGAATCACCTCACAGTAGGCAGCCCCTGATGTGGACACGTTCGACACACGGGGCCAGCAGGCAGGTACCACTTTTCCACTTACGCTAGGATATCGGTAGGCAAGGCGCCCTTCCTCAGCATCTATGGCCCCTCTGTGTATGTGTTCATTCGGAGAAATCACTTCCTTCTACCCCTGAGACACATCACAAGTATGAGGGGCCTGAGAGAGAGCCTAGAGATGGAACGGGGGAGGCTTCTGGCTGTACTGCTTCCCCGTGGGTAGAGAAGAGCAGATAGTCTCTCTGGAAGGTCTTAGCTTCTGTTGACTGACATGGACAATACAGTAGGGGCGGACCCTGGCCAGGTGGAGCTTGTGGGCAGATGCAACCCCTCCGGCGACGAATAATTCCGCTGCTGCTTTGTATGGTGAAAACCTCCCCCCGCCAAGTGGGATGGGTAGACAACACTGACCCACACCCGCCAGGGGCCTCTCCTGGGACTAAAGATCCCAACATGGTCTCAACGTCGTCACCCTCTCAGCACACACCTTTCCTGCACACGTAATCCTGCCTTTCTCCGTCAGGGCCCTCTCCTACCAGGAGAAAAAGCAAGCCGCTCAAAAAGGCCGATGCCAGGGAACTCGAGGAAACACTGCCATTTTCCAAATTTTGGCTGTCTACATGTCCCCGCCTCCGCTGCAAGGCCGCGTATGTGGCCGGGCTCCGAAGGCAAGGCCGAAATCCTGGCAGCCTGGGCCCCAGCAGTCCCATGGTTTATGGACGTGGGGACACGGATGACCTGTTCGCCACATACAGGAGGGAACCTTGGGCCCTTCACTGGCTCGCCATTCAGCTCCACGACGTCCACTACCGGCCCTGGCCTTTGCTTTGGCTGGTGCCCCACGGAACGTGTGCTCCGGAGCCATGTTTCTCCGCCCATCACTATCATTCTGCCACCAGGCGATATGTGAGTGTGGGAGTCACCATTTGTCACTGGCAGCAGTGTCACAAGGCAGTAGACTTCCAGGTACCCGCTGACCTAGGCTGCCTTCTGCCCCAGGCAAGGTCCCGAATCCTTTATCCCAGATGCTGACACCCGGGCACTGGCGGACATTCATTTGGAGCAACACAGAGGTCTGAGTGAGGGTCAGTGGGCCAGGTAGGTGAAGTCAAGGCCAGGTGGGCGGGGCTAAGACTCCTTTGCCATCACCATAGAGACAGTCCCCCCCCGCAAGAGTGGGCGGAGCTTGTGATGGGCCTGCTGACAAGACTTGAGCCAATGGCAGAGATCCGGCCCGCCAGGCAGATGACACAGGGCCCTCCAGTGTGACCTATGACACCTAGTGGCCACAGGATTTGAGCACACCCTGGGAAAGGCTACGCAGGCACAAGGGAGCCCCTGGTGCGGACTGCTTCAGGGCATTGGCACAGCAGGCCAGGTACCTCTTTCCCACTTTCCTCAGGATATCACTACGCAAGGCATCCCCACTCAGCATCTCTTGCCTCTCTCTGTCTCTCTCTGGATGTGTTCGTTCTCTGAAATCTCTTCCTTCTCCCCCTTGTCACTTCACACCTTGGAGTGCCTGACAGAGGGCCTAGAGACGAAAGAGCAAAGGGGGAAGGCCTCTGGCTCTACTGGTTGCCCATGGGCAGAGAAGATCTGCTAGTCTATCTGGAAGGTCTAGAGAGTAGCCATTGATTGGGGAGCTACATCACGGGCGGACCTGGCCAGGTGAAGCTTGCTGACATGCAGCAGCCTCTCCGGAGACTACTAATTCCGCGGAGAACATTCTATGCAAATACCCGGCTGAGTGCCATGGGCAGAAAACATTGACACATACCTGCCAGGGGTCTATCCTGGGTCTCAAGAGTCCACCCTGGTCTCCAGCCACTCATCATCTCAGCACACACTTTGCCTGCACACATGGAATCCGCCTCTCTCCACGAATGCCTTCTCCTGCTAGGAAACACACGATGGCACTCAGCCAAAGGAGAGCACAGGCAAAGTCAACTGAAGCCCGCATTTTCAAGATTTTGCCCTCTGCTGGGCCACAGCCTCCGCTGGCACAGTGCATGTGTGTCACTTCTCCGAAGACAAGGCCGCAATCCGGGCGTCCAGGGCCCCAGCAGTCCAGAGTCTGCGCATGGCGGCATATGGATCACCTCTTTGCCACGTACAGGAGGGAGGCCTGGGCCCTACACTGGCTCCGCTAGAGCTCCACGATCTCAGCTATTTTCCCTGACCTTTGGCCCGTGCCCTCGTGTCTGTGTCATCCCTACTTACACTTCTTCTCCGACCACTCTGAATCCGCCACCTGCGGATACATGAGCATGAAAATCAACATCTGTCACTGCCTGCACTGTCACAGGTCACTAGGTGTCTAGGCTCAGGCTGACCTTGGCTGTCTTCTGCCCAGGCAAGGAGCCTAATCCTTCAAAGGCAACGAGGACATGTGGTCATTGGCCGACATTCATTCTTTCATCCACACAGCGGTCTAGATGAGGCTAAAGAGGCCAGGTAGGCCAGGTGACGGCTGAGTGCGGGGCCTAAGGCTTCTTTCCCAATCACCATGGAGACAGCCACCGCAAGGCTGGCCGGAACTTCTGACGGGGACGGGTCACAAACACCGAGCCAATAGGAGAGGTCCAGCCTAAGCGGCCACTTCCGCAGTGCCCTCCATTTTACCCATGGACACACGACGGCCCCTTCTCTTTTGGGCCACAAAATCCAGGGCACCCAGGGAATCACCTCACAGTAGGCAGCCCCTGATGTGGACACGTTCGACACACGGGGCCAGCAGGCAGGTACCACTTTTCCACTTACGCTAGGATATCGGTAGGCAAGGCGCCCTTCCTCAGCATCTATGGCCCCTCTGTGTATGTGTTCATTCGGAGAAATCTCTTCCTTCTACCCCTGAGACACATCACAAGTATGAGGGGCCTGAGAGAGAGCCTAGAGATGGAACGGGGGAGGCTTCTGGCTGTACTGCTTCCCCGTGGGTAGAGAAGAGCAGGTAGTCTCTCTGGAAGGTCTTAGCTTCTGTTGACTGACATGGACAATACAGTAGGGGCGGACCCTGGCCAGGTGGAGCTTGTGGGCAGATGCAACCCCTCCGGCGACGAATAATTCCGCTGCTGCTTTGTATGGTGAAAACCTCCCCCCGCCAAGTGGGATGGGTAGACAACACTGACCCACACCCGCCAGGGGCCTCTCCTGGGACTAAAGATCCCAACATGGTCTCAACGTCGTCACCCTCTCAGCACACACCTTTCCTGCACACGTAATCCTGCCTTTCTCCGTCAGGGCCCTCTCCTACCAGGAGAAAAAGCAAGCCGCTCAAAAAGGCCGATGCCAGGGAACTCGAGGAAACACTGCCATTTTCCAAATTTTGGCTGTCTACATGTCCCCGCCTCCGCTGCAAGGCCGCGTATGTGGCCGGGCTCCGAAGGCAAGGCCGAAATCCTGGCAGCCTGGGCCCCAGCAGTCCCATGGTTTATGGACGTGGGGACACGGATGACCTGTTCGCCACATACAGGAGGGACCCTTGGGCCCTTCACTGGCTCGCCATTCAGCTCCACGACGTCCACTACCGGCCCTGGCCTTTGCTTTGGCTGGTGCCCCACGGAACGTGTGCTCCGGAGCCATGTTTCTCCGCCCATCACTATCATTCTGCCACCAGGCGATATGTGAGTGTGGGAGTCACCATTTGTCACTGGCAGCAGTGTCACGAGGCAGTAGACTTCCAGGTACCCGCTGACCTAGGCTGCCTTCTGCCCCAGGCAAGGTCCCGAATCCTTTATCCAAGATGCTGACACCCGGGCACTGGCGGACATTCATTTGGAGCAACACAGAGGTCTGAGTGAGGGTCAGCGGGCCAGGTAGGTGAAGTCAAGGCCAGGTGGGCGGGGCTAAGACTCCTTTGCCATCACCATAGAGACAGTCCCCCCCCCCGCAAGAGTGGCCGGAGCTTGTGATGGGCCTGCTGACAAGACTTGAGCCAATGGCAGAGATCCGGCCCGCCAGGCAGATGACACAGGGCCCTCCAGTGTGACCTATGACACCTAGTGGCCACAGGATTTGAGCACACCCTGGGAAAGGCTACGCAGGCACAAGGGAGCCCCTGGTGCGGACTGCTTCAGGGCATTGGCACAGCAGGCCAGGTACCTCTTTCCCACTTTCCTCAGGATATCACTACGCAAGGCATCCCCACTCAGCATCTCTTGCCTCTCTCTGTCTCTCTCTGGATGTGTTCGTTCTCTGAAATCTCTTCCTTCTCCCCCTTGTCACTTCACACCTTGGAGTGCCTGACAGAGGGCCTAGAGACGAAAGAGCAAAGGGGGAAGGCCTCTGGCTCTACTGGTTGCCCATGGGCAGAGAAGATCTGCTAGTCTATCTGGAAGGTCTAGAGAGTAGCCATTGATTGGGGAGCTACATCACGGGCGGACCTGGCCAGGTGAAGCTTGCTGACATGCAGCAGCCTCTCCGGAGACTACTAATTCCGCGGAGAACATTCTATGCAAATACCCGGCTGAGTGCCATGGGCAGAAAACATTGACACATACCTGCCAGGGGTCTATCCTGGGTCTCAAGAGTCCACCCTGGTCTCCAGCCACTCATCATCTCAGCACACACTTTGCCTGCACACATGGAATCCGCCTCTCTCCACGAATGCCTTCTCCTGCTAGGAAACACACGATGGCACTCAGCCAAAGGAGAGCACAGGCAAAGTCAACTGAAGCCCGCATTTTCAAGATTTTGCCCTCTGCTGGGCCACAGCCTCCGCTGGCACAGTGCATGTGTGTCACTTCTCCGAAGACAAGGCTGAGATCCGGGCGTCCAGGGCCCCAGCAGTCCAGAGTCTGCGCATGGCGGCATATGGATCACCTCTTTGCCACGTACAGGAGGGAGGCCTGGGCCCTACACTGGCTCCGCTAGAGCTCCACGATCTCAGCTATTTTCCCTGACCTTTGGCCCGTGCCCTCGTGTCTGTGTCATCCCTACTTACACTTCTTCTCCGACCACTCTGAATCCGCCACCTGCGGATACCTGAGCATGAAAATCAACATCTGTCACTGCCTGCAGTGTCACAGGTCACTAGGTGTCTAGGCTCAGGCTGACCTTGGCTGTCTTCTGCCCAGGCAAGGAGCCTAATCCTTCAAAGGCAACGAGGACTTGTGGTCATTGGCCGACATTCATTCTTTCATCCACACAGCGGTCTAGATGAGGCTAAAGAGGCCAGGTAGGCCAGGTGACGGCTGAGTGCGGGGCCTAAGGCTTCTTTCCCAATCACCATGGAGACAGCCACCGCAAAGCTGGCCGGAACTTCTGACGGGGACGGGTCACAAACACCGAGCCAATAGGAGAGGTCCAGCCTAAGCGGCCACTTCCGCAGTGCCCTCCATTTTACCCATGGACACACGACGGCCCCTTCTCTTTTGGGCCACAAAATCCAGGGCACCCGGGGAATCACCTCACAGTAGGCAGCCCCTGATGTGGACACGTTCGACACACGGGGCCAGCAGGCAGGTACCACTTTTCCACTTACGCTAGGATATCGGTAGGCAAGGCGCCCTTCCTCAGCATCTATGGCCCCTCTGTGTATGTGTTCATTCGGAGAAATCTCTTCCTTCTACCCCTGAGACACATCACAAGTATGAGGGGCCTGAGAGAGAGCCTAGAGATGGAACGGGGGAGGCTTCTGGCTGTACTGCTTCCCCGTGGGTAGAGAAGAGCAGGTAGTCTCTCTGGAAGGTCTTAGCTTCTGTTGACTGACATGGACAATACAGTAGGGGCGGACCCTGGCCAGGTGGAGCTTGTGGGCAGATGCAACCCCTCCGGCGACGAATAATTCCGCTGCTGCTTTGTATGGTGAAAACCTCCCCCCGCCAAGTGGGATGGGTAGACAACACTGACCCACACCCGCCAGGGGCCTCTCCTGGGACTAAAGATCCCAACATGGTCTCAACGTCGTCACCCTCTCAGCACACACCTTTCCTGCACACGTAATCCTGCCTTTCTCCGTCAGGGCCCTCTCCTACCAGGAGAAAAAGCAAGCCGCTCAAAAAGGCCGATGCCAGGGAACTCGAGGAAACACTGCCATTTTCCAAATTTTGGCTGTCTACATGTCCCCGCCTCCGCTGCAAGGCCGCGTATGTGGCCGGGCTCCGAAGGCAAGGCCGAAATCCTGGCAGCCTGGGCCCCAGCAGTCCCATGGTTTATGGACGTGGGGACACGGATGACCTGTTCGCCACATACAGGAGGGACCCTTGGGCCCTTCACTGGCTCGCCATTCAGCTCCACGACGTCCACTACCGGCCCTGGCCTTTGCTTTGGCTGGTGCCCCACGGAACGTGTGCTCCGGAGCCATGTTTCTCCGCCCATCACTATCATTCTGCCACCAGGCGATATGTGAGTGTGGGAGTCACCATTTATCACTGGCAGCAGTGTCACGAGGCAGTAGACTTCCAGGTACCCGCTGACCTAGGCTGCCTTCTGCCCCAGGCAAGGTCCCGAATCCTTTATCCCAGATGCTGACACCCGGGCACTGGCGGACATTCATTTGGAGCAACACAGAGGTCTGAGTGAGGGTCAGCGGGCCAGGTAGGTGAAGTCAAGGCCAGGTGGGCGGGGCTAAGACTCCTTTGCCATCACCATAGAGACAGTCCCCCCCCCGCAAGAGTGGGCGGAGCTTGTGATGGGCCTGCTGACAAGACTTGAGCCAATGGCAGAGATCCGGCCCGCCAGGCAGATGACACAGGGCCCTCCAGTGTGACCTATGACACCTAGTGGCCACAGGATTTGAGCACACCCTGGGAAAGGCTACGCAGGCACAAGGGAGCCCCTGGTGCGGACTGCTTCAGGGCATTGGCACAGCAGGCCAGGTACCTCTTTCCCACTTTCCTCAGGATATCACTACGCAAGGCATCCCCACTCAGCATCTCTTGCCTCTCTCTGTCTCTCTCTGGATGTGTTCGTTCTCTGAAATCTCTTCCTTCTCCCCCTTGTCACTTCACACCTTGGAGTGCCTGACAGAGGGCCTAGAGACGAAAGAGCAAAGGGGGAAGGCCTCTGGCTCTACTGGTTGCCCATGGGCAGAGAAGATCTGCTAGTCTATCTGGAAGGTCTAGAGAGTAGCCATTGATTGGGGAGCTACATCACGGGCGGACCTGGCCAGGTGAAGCTTGCTGACATGCAGCAGCCTCTCCGGAGACTACTAATTCCGCGGAGAACATTCTATGCAAATACCCGGCTGAGTGCCATGGGCAGAAAACATTGACACATACCTGCCAGGGGTCTATCCTGGGTCTCAAGAGTCCACCCTGGTCTCCAGCCACTCATCATCTCAGCACACACTTTGCCTGCACACATGGAATCCGCCTCTCTCCACGAATGCCTTCTCCTGCTAGGAAACACACGATGGCACTCAGCCAAAGGAGAGCACAGGCAAAGTCAACTGAAGCCCGCATTTTCAAGATTTTGCCCTCTGCTGGGCCACAGCCTCCGCTGGCACAGTGCATGTGTGTCACTTCTCCGAAGACAAGGCCGCAATCCGGGCGTCCAGGGCCCCAGCAGTCCAGAGTCTGCGCATGGCGGCATATGGATCACCTCTTTGCCACGTACAGGAGGGAGGCCTGGGCCCTACACTGGCTCCGCTAGAGCTCCACGATCTCAGCTATTTTCCCTGACCTTTGGCCCGTGCCCTCGTGTCTGTGTCATCCCTACTTACACTTCTTCTCCGACCACTCTGAATCCGCCACCTGCGGATACCTGAGCATGAAAATCAACATCTGTCACTGCCTGCAGTGTCACAGGTCACTAGGTGTCTAGGCTCAGGCTGACCTTGGCTGTCTTCTGCCCAGGCAAGGAGCCTAATCCTTCAAAGGCAACGAGGACTTGTGGTCATTGGCCGACATTCATTCTTTCATCCACACAGCGGTCTAGATGAGGCTAAAGAGGCCAGGTAGGCCAGGTGACGGCTGAGTGCGGGGCCTAAGGCTTCTTTCCCAATCACCATGGAGACAGCCACCGCAAAGCTGGCCGGAACTTCTGACGGGGACGGGTCACAAACACCGAGCCAATAGGAGAGGTCCAGCCTAAGCGGCCACTTCCGCAGTGCCCTCCATTTTACCCATGGACACACGACGGCCCCTTCTCTTTTGGGCCACAAAATCCAGGGCACCCGGGGAATCACCTCACAGTAGGCAGCCCCTGATGTGGACACGTTCGACACACGGGGCCAGCAGGCAGGTACCACTTTTCCACTTACGCTAGGATATCGGTAGGCAAGGCGCCCTTCCTCAGCATCTATGGCCCCTCTGTGTATGTGTTCATTCGGAGAAATCTCTTCCTTCTACCCCTGAGACACATCACAAGTATGAGGGGCCTGAGAGAGAGCCTAGAGATGGAACGGGGGAGGCTTCTGGCTGTACTGCTTCCCCGTGGGTAGAGAAGAGCAGGTAGTCTCTCTGGAAGGTCTTAGCTTCTGTTGACTGACATGGACAATACAGTAGGGGCGGACCCTGGCCAGGTGGAGCTTGTGGGCAGATGCAACCCCTCCGGCGACGAATAATTCCGCTGCTGCTTTGTATGGTGAAAACCTCCCCCCGCCAAGTGGGATGGGTAGAGAACACTGACCCACACCCGCCAGGGGCCTCTCCTGGGACTAAAGATCCCAACATGGTCTCAACGTCGTCACCCTCTCAGCACACACCTTTCCTGCACACGTAATCCTGCCTTTCTCCGTCAGGGCCCTCTCCTACCAGGAGAAAAAGCAAGCCGCTCAAAAAGGCCGATGCCAGGGAACTCGAGGAAACACTGCCATTTTCCAAATTTTGGCTGTCTACATGTCCCCGCCTCCGCTGCAAGGCCGCGTATGTGGCCGGGCTCCGAAGGCAAGGCCGAAATCCTGGCAGCCTGGGCCCCAGCAGTCCCATGGTTTATGGACGTGGGGACACGGATGACCTGTTCGCCACATACAGGAGGGACCCTTGGGCCCTTCACTGGCTCGCCATTCAGCTCCACGACGTCCACTACCGGCCCTGGCCTTTGCTTTGGCTGGTGCCCCACGGAACGTGTGCTCCGGAGCCATGTTTCTCCGCCCATCACTATCATTCTGCCACCAGGCGATATGTGAGTGTGGGAGTCACCATTTATCACTGGCAGCAGTGTCACGAGGCAGTAGACTTCCAGGTACCCGCTGACCTAGGCTGCCTTCTGCCCCAGGCAAGGTCCCGAATCCTTTATCCAAGATGCTGACACCCCGGGCACTGGCGGACATTCATTTGGAGCATCATAGAGATCTGAGTGAGGGTCAGCGGGCCAGGTAGGTGAAGTCAAGGCCAGGTGGGCGGGGCTAAGACTCCTTTGCCATCACCATAGAGACATTCCCCCCCCGCAAGAGTGGGCGGAGCTTGTGATGGGCCTGCTGACAAGACTTGAGCCAATGGCAGAGATCCGGCCCGCCAGGCAGATGACACAGGGCCCTCCAGTGTGACCTATGACACCTAGTGGCCACAGGATTTGAGCACACCCTGGGAAAGGCTACGCAGGCACAAGGGAGCCCCTGGTGCGGACTGCTTCAGGGCATTGGCACAGCAGGCCAGGTACCTCTTTCCCACTTTCCTCAGGATATCACTACGCAAGGCATCCCCACTCAGCATCTCTTGCCTCTCTCTGTCTCTCTCTGGATGTGTTCGTTCTCTGAAATCTCTTCCTTCTCCCCCTTGTCACTTCACACCTTGGAGTGCCTGACAGAGGGCCTAGAGACGAAAGAGCAAAGGGGGAAGGCCTCTGGCTCTACTGGTTGCCCATGGGCAGAGAAGATCTGCTAGTCTATCTGGAAGGTCTAGAGAGTAGCCATTGATTGGGGAGCTACATCACGGGCGGACCTGGCCAGGTGAAGCTTGCTGACATGCAGCAGCCTCTCCGGAGACTACTAATTCCGCGGAGAACATTCTATGCAAATACCCGGCTGAGTGCCATGGGCAGAAAACATTGACACATACCTGCCAGGGGTCTATCCTGGGTCTCAAGAGTCCACCCTGGTCTCCAGCCACTCATCATCTCAGCACACACTTTGCCTGCACACATGGAATCCGCCTCTCTCCACGAATGCCTTCTCCTGCTAGGAAACACACGATGGCACTCAGCCAAAGGAGAGCACAGGCAAAGTCAACTGAAGCCCGCATTTTCAAGATTTTGCCCTCTGCTGGGCCACAGCCTCCGCTGGCACAGTGCATGTGTGTCACTTCTCCGAAGACAAGGCCGCAATCCGGGCGTCCAGGGCCCCAGCAGTCCAGAGTCTGCGCATGGCGGCATATGGATCACCTCTTTGCCACGTACAGGAGGGAGGCCTGGGCCCTACACTGGCTCCGCTAGAGCTCCACGATCTCAGCTATTTTCCCTGACCTTTGGCCCGTGCCCTCGTGTCTGTGTCATCCCTACTTACACTTCTTTTCCGACCACTCTGAATCCGCCACCTGCGGATACATGAGCATGAAAATCAACATCTGTCACTGCCTGCAGTGTCACAGGTCACTAGGTGTCTAGGCTCAGGCTGACCTTGGCTGTCTTCTGCCCAGGCAAGGAGCCTAATCCTTCAAAGGCAACGAGGACATGTGGTCATTGGCCGACATTCATTCTTTCATCCACACAGCGGTCTAGATGAGGCTAAAGAGGCCAGGTAGGCCAGGTGACGGCTGAGTGCGGGGCCTAAGGCTTCTTTCCCAATCACCATGGAGACAGCCACCGCAAGGCTGGCCGGAACTTCTCACGGGGACGGGTCACAAACACCGAGCCAATAGGAGAGGTCCAGCCTAAGCGGCCACTTCCGCAGTGCCCTCCATTTTACCCATGGACACACGACGGCCCCTTCTCTTTTGGGCCACAAAATCCAGGGCACCCAGGGAATCACCTCACAGTAGGCAGCCCCTGATGTGGACACGTTCGACACACGGGGCCAGCAGGCAGGTACCACTTTTCCACTTACGCTAGGATATCGGTAGGCAAGGCGCCCTTCCTCAGCATCTATGGCCCCTCTGTGTATGTGTTCATTCGGAGAAATCTCTTCCTTCTACCCCTGAGACACATCACAAGTATGAGGGGCCTGAGAGAGAGCCTAGAGATGGAACGGGGGAGGCTTCTGGCTGTACTGCTTCCCCGTGGGTAGAGAAGAGCAGGTAGTCTCTCTGGAAGGTCTTAGCTTCTGTTGACTGACATGGACAATACAGTAGGGGCGGACCCTGGCCAGGTGGAGCTTGTGGGCAGATGCAACCCCTCCGGCGACGAATAATTCCGCTGCTGCTTTGTATGGTGAAAACCTCCCCCCGCCAAGTGGGATGGGTAGACAACACTGACCCACACCCGCCAGGGGCCTCTCCTGGGACTAAAGATCCCAACATGGTCTCAACGTCGTCACCCTCTCAGCACACACCTTTCCTGCACACGTAATCCTGCCTTTCTCCGTCAGGGCCCTCTCCTACCAGGAGAAAAAGCAAGCCGCTCAAAAAGGCCGATGCCAGGGAACTCGAGGAAACACTGCCATTTTCCAAATTTTGGCTGTCTACATGTCCCCGCCTCCGCTGCAAGGCCGCGTATGTGGCCGGGCTCCGAAGGCAAGGCCGAAATCCTGGCAGCCTGGGCCCCAGCAGTCCCATGGTTTATGGACGTGGGGACACGGATGACCTGTTCGCCACATACAGGAGGGACCCTTGGGCCCTTCACTGGCTCGCCATTCAGCTCCACGACGTCCACTACCGGCCCTGGCCTTTGCTTTGGCTGGTGCCCCACGGAACGTGTGCTCCGGAGCCATGTTTCTCCGCCCATCACTATCATTCTGCCACCAGGCGATATGTGAGTGTGGGAGTCACCATTTGTCACTGGCAGCAGTGTCACAAGGCAGTAGACTTCCAGGTACCCGCTGACCTAGGCTGCCTTCTGCCCCAGGCAAGGTCCCGAATCCTTTATCCCAGATGCTGACACCCGGGCACTGGCGGACATTCATTTGGAGCAACACAGAGGTCTGAGTGAGGGTCAGCGGGCCAGGTAGGTGAAGTCAAGGCCAGGTGGGCGGGGCTAAGACTCCTTTGCCATCACCATAGAGACAGTCCCCCCCCGCAAGAGTGGGCGGAGCTTGTGATGGGCCTGCTGACAAGACTTGAGCCAATGGCAGAGATCCGGCCCGCCAGGCAGATGACACAGGGCCCTCCAGTGTGACCTATGACACCTAGTGGCCACAGGATTTGAGCACACCCTGGGAAAGGCTACGCAGGCACAAGGGAGCCCCTGGTGCGGACTGCTTCAGGGCATTGGCACAGCAGGCCAGGTACCTCTTTCCCACTTTCCTCAGGATATCACTACGCAAGGCATCCCCACTCAGCATCTCTTGCCTCTCTCTGTCTCTCTCTGGATGTGTTCGTTCTCTGAAATCTCTTCCTTCTCCCCCTTGTCACTTCACACCTTGGAGTGCCTGACAGAGGGCCTAGAGACGAAAGAGCAAAGGGGGAAGGCCTCTGGCTCTACTGGTTGCCCATGGGCAGAGAAGATCTGCTAGTCTATCTGGAAGGTCTAGAGAGTAGCCATTGATTGGGGAGCTACATCACGGGCGGACCTGGCCAGGTGAAGCTTGCTGACATGCAGCAGCCTCTCCGGAGACTACTAATTCCGCGGAGAACATTCTATGCAAATACCCGGCTGAGTGCCATGGGCAGAAAACATTGACACATACCTGCCAGGGGTCTATCCTGGGTCTCAAGAGTCCACCCTGGTCTCCAGCCACTCATCATCTCAGCACACACTTTGCCTGCACACATGGAATCCGCCTCTCTCCACGAATGCCTTCTCCTGCTAGGAAACACACGATGGCACTCAGCCAAAGGAGAGCACAGGCAAAGTCAACTGAAGCCCGCATTTTCAAGATTTTGCCCTCTGCTGGGCCACAGCCTCCGCTGGCACAGTGCATGTGTGTCACTTCTCCGAAGACAAGGCTGCAATCCGGGCGTCCAGGGCCCCAGCAGTCCAGAGTCTGCGCATGGCGGCATATGGATCACCTCTTTGCCACGTACAGGAGGGAGGCCTGGGCCCTACACTGGCTCCGCTAGAGCTCCACGATCTCAGCTATTTTCCCTGACCTTTGGCCCGTGCCCTCGTGTCTGTGTCATCCCTACTTACACTTCTCCGACCACTCTGAATCCGCCACCTGCGGATACATGAGCATGAAAATCAACATCTGTCACTGCCTGCACTGTCACAGGTCACTAGGTGTCTAGGCTCAGGCTGACCTTGGCTGTCTTCTGCCCAGGCAAGGAGCCTAATCCTTCAAAGGCAACGAGGACATGTGGTCATTGGCCGACATTCATTCTTTCATCCACACAGCGGTCTAGATGAGGCTAAAGAGGCCAGGTAGGCCAGGTGACGGCTGAGTGCGGGGCCTAAGGCTTCTTTCCCAATCACCATGGAGACAGCCACCGCAAGGCTGGCCGGAACTTCTGACGGGGACGGGTCACAAACACCGAGCCAATAGGAGAGGTCCAGCCTAAGCGGCCACTTCCGCAGTGCCCTCCATTTTACCCATGGACACACGACGGCCCCTTCTCTTTTGGGCCACAAAATCCAGGGCACCCAGGGAATCACCTCACAGTAGGCAGCCCCTGATGTGGACACGTTCGACACACGGGGCCAGCAGGCAGGTACCACTTTTCCACTTACGCTAGGATATCGGTAGGCAAGGCGCCCTTCCTCAGCATCTATGGCCCCTCTGTGTATGTGTTCATTCGGAGAAATCTCTTCCTTCTACCCCTGAGACACATCACAAGTATGAGGGGCCTGAGAGAGAGCCTAGAGATGGAACGGGGGAGGCTTCTGGCTGTACTGCTTCCCCGTGGGTAGAGAAGAGCAGGTAGTCTCTCTGGAAGGTCTTAGCTTCTGTTGACTGACATGGACAATACAGTAGGGGCGGACCCTGGCCAGGTGGAGCTTGTGGGCAGATGCAACCCCTCCGGCGACGAATAATTCCGCTGCTGCTTTGTATGGTGAAAACCTCCCCCCGCCAAGTGGGATGGGTAGACAACACTGACCCACACCCGCCAGGGGCCTCTCCTGGGACTAAAGATCCCAACATGGTCTCAACGTCGTCACCCTCTCAGCACACACCTTTCCTGCACACGTAATCCTGCCTTTCTCCGTCAGGGCCCTCTCCTACCAGGAGAAAAAGCAAGCCGCTCAAAAAGGCCGATGCCAGGGAACTCGAGGAAACACTGCCATTTTCCAAATTTTGGCTGTCTACATGTCCCCGCCTCCGCTGCAAGGCTGCGTATGTGGCCGGGCTCCGAAGGCAAGGCCGAAATCCTGGCAGCCTGGGCCCCAGCAGTCCCATGGTTTATGGACGTGGGGACACGGATGACCTGTTCGCCACATACAGGAGGGACCCTTGGGCCCTTCACTGGCTCGCCATTCAGCTCCACGACGTCCACTACCGGCCCTGGCCTTTGCTTTGGCTGGTGCCCCACGGAACGTGTGCTCCGGAGCCATGTTTCTCCGCCCATCACTATCATTCTGCCACCAGGCGATATGTGAGTGTGGGAGTCACCATTTGTCACTGGCAGCAGTGTCACAAGGCAGTAGACTTCCAGGTACCCGCTGACCTAGGCTGCCTTCTGCCCCAGGCAAGGTCCCGAATCCTTTATCCCAGATGCTGACACCCGGGCACTGGCGGACATTCATTTGGAGCAACACAGAGGTCTGAGTGAGGGTCAGCGGGCCAGGTAGGTGAAGTCAAGGCCAGGTGGGCGGGGCTAAGACTCCTTTGCCATCACCATAGAGACAGTCCCCCCCCGCAAGAGTGGGCGGAGCTTGTGATGGGCCTGCTGACAAGACTTGAGCCAATGGCAGAGATCCGGCCCGCCAGGCAGATGACACAGGGCCCTCCAGTGTGACCTATGACACCTAGTGGCCACAGGATTTGAGCACACCCTGGGAAAGGCTACGCAGGCACAAGGGAGCCCCTGGTGCGGACTGCTTCAGGGCATTGGCACAGCAGGCCAGGTACCTCTTTCCCACTTTCCTCAGGATATCACTACGCAAGGCATCCCCACTCAGCATCTCTTGCCTCTCTCTGTCTCTCTCTGGATGTGTTCGTTCTCTGAAATCTCTTCCTTCTCCCCCTTGTCACTTCACACCTTGGAGTGCCTGACAGAGGGCCTAGAGACGAAAGAGCAAAGGGGGAAGGCCTCTGGCTCTACTGGTTGCCCATGGGCAGAGAAGATCTGCTAGTCTATCTGGAAGGTCTAGAGAGTAGCCATTGATTGGGGAGCTACATCACGGGCGGACCTGGCCAGGTGAAGCTTGCTGACATGCAGCAGCCTCTCCGGAGACTACTAATTCCGCGGAGAACATTCTATGCAAATACCCGGCTGAGTGCCATGGGCAGAAAACATTGACACATACCTGCCAGGGGTCTATCCTGGGTCTCAAGAGTCCACCCTGGTCTCCAGCCACTCATCATCTCAGCACACACTTTGCCTGCACACATGGAATCCGCCTCTCTCCACGAATGCCTTCTCCTGCTAGGAAACACACGATGGCACTCAGCCAAAGGAGAGCACAGGCAAAGTCAACTGAAGCCCGCATTTTCAAGATTTTGCCCTCTGCTGGGCCACAGCCTCCGCTGGCACAGTGCATGTGTGTCACTTCTCCGAAGACAAGGCTGCAATCCGGGCGTCCAGGGCCCCAGCAGTCCAGAGTCTGCGCATGGCGGCATATGGATCACCTCTTTGCCACGTACAGGAGGGAGGCCTGGGCCCTACACTGGCTCCGCTAGAGCTCCACGATCTCAGCTATTTTCCCTGACCTTTGGCCCGTGCCCTCGTGTCTGTGTCATCCCTACTTACACTTCTCCGACCACTCTGAATCCGCCACCTGCGGATACATGAGCATGAAAATCAACATCTGTCACTGCCTGCACTGTCACAGGTCACTAGGTGTCTAGGCTCAGGCTGACCTTGGCTGTCTTCTGCCCAGGCAAGGAGCCTAATCCTTCAAAGGCAACGAGGACATGTGGTCATTGGCCGACATTCATTCTTTCATCCACACAGCGGTCTAGATGAGGCTAAAGAGGCCAGGTAGGCCAGGTGACGGCTGAGTGCGGGGCCTAAGGCTTCTTTCCCAATCACCATGGAGACAGCCACCGCAAGGCTGGCCGGAACTTCTGACGGGGACGGGTCACAAACACCGAGCCAATAGGAGAGGTCCAGCCTAAGCGGCCACTTCCGCAGTGCCCTCCATTTTACCCATGGACACACGACGGCCCCTTCTCTTTTGGGCCACAAAATCCAGGGCACCCAGGGAATCACCTCACAGTAGGCAGCCCCTGATGTGGACACGTTCGACACACGGGGCCAGCAGGCAGGTACCACTTTTCCACTTACGCTAGGATATCGGTAGGCAAGGCGCCCTTCCTCAGCATCTATGGCCCCTCTGTGTATGTGTTCATTCGGAGAAATCTCTTCCTTCTACCCCTGAGACACATCACAAGTATGAGGGGCCTGAGAGAGAGCCTAGAGATGGAACGGGGGAGGCTTCTGGCTGTACTGCTTCCCCGTGGGTAGAGAAGAGCAGGTAGTCTCTCTGGAAGGTCTTAGCTTCTGTTGACTGACATGGACAATACAGTAGGGGCGGACCCTGGCCAGGTGGAGCTTGTGGGCAGATGCAACCCCTCCGGCGACGAATAATTCCGCTGCTGCTTTGTATGGTGAAAACCTCCCCCCGCCAAGTGGGATGGGTAGACAACACTGACCCACACCCGCCAGGGGCCTCTCCTGGGACTAAAGATCCCAACATGGTCTCAACGTCGTCACCCTCTCAGCACACACCTTTCCTGCACACGTAATCCTGCCTTTCTCCGTCAGGGCCCTCTCCTACCAGGAGAAAAAGCAAGCCGCTCAAAAAGGCCGATGCCAGGGAACTCGAGGAAACACTGCCATTTTCCAAATTTTGGCTGTCTACATGTCCCCGCCTCCGCTGCAAGGCCGCGTATGTGGCCGGGCTCCGAAGGCAAGGCCGAAATCCTGGCAGCCTGGGCCCCAGCAGTCCCATGGTTTATGGACGTGGGGACACGGATGACCTGTTCGCCACATACAGGAGGGACCCTTGGGCCCTTCACTGGCTCGCCATTCAGCTCCACGACGTCCACTACCGGCCCTGGCCTTTGCTTTGGCTGGTGCCCCACGGAACGTGTGCTCCGGAGCCATGTTTCTCCGCCCATCACTATCATTCTGCCACCAGGCGATATGTGAGTGTGGGAGTCACCATTTGTCACCGGCAGCAGTGTCACAAGGCAGTAGACTTCCAGGTACCCGCTGACCTAGGCTGCCTTCTGCCCCAGGCAAGGTCCCGAATCCTTTATCCCAGATGCTGACACCCGGGCACTGGCGGACATTCATTTGGAGCAACACAGAGGTCTGAGTGAGGGTCAGCGGGCCAGGTAGGTGAAGTCAAGGCCAGGTGGGCGGGGCTAAGACTCCTTTGCCATCACCATAGAGACAGTCCCCCCCCGCAAGAGTGGGCGGAGCTTGTGATGGGCCTGCTGACAAGACTTGAGCCAATGGCAGAGATCCGGCCCGCCAGGCAGATGACACAGGGCCCTCCAGTGTGACCTATGACACCTAGTGGCCACAGGATTTGAGCACACCCTGGGAAAGGCTACGCAGGCACAAGGGAGCCCCTGGTGCGGACTGCTTCAGGGCATTGGCACAGCAGGCCAGGTACCTCTTTCCCACTTTCCTCAGGATATCACTACGCAAGGCATCCCCACTCAGCATCTCTTGCCTCTCTCTGTCTCTCTCTGGATGTGTTCGTTCTCTGAAATCTCTTCCTTCTCCCCCTTGTCACTTCACACCTTGGAGTGCCTGACAGAGGGCCTAGAGACGAAAGAGCAAAGGGGGAAGGCCTCTGGCTCTACTGGTTGCCCATGGGCAGAGAAGATCTGCTAGTCTATCTGGAAGGTCTAGAGAGTAGCCATTGATTGGGGAGCTACATCACGGGCGGACCTGGCCAGGTGAAGCTTGCTGACATGCAGCAGCCTCTCCGGAGACTACTAATTCCGCGGAGAACATTCTATGCAAATACCCGGCTGAGTGCCATGGGCAGAAAACATTGACACATACCTGCCAGGGGTCTATCCTGGGTCTCAAGAGTCCACCCTGGTCTCCAGCCACTCATCATCTCAGCACACACTTTGCCTGCACACATGGAATCCGCCTCTCTCCACGAATACCTTCTCCTGCTAGGAAACACACGATGGCACTCAGCCAAAGGAGAGCACAGGCAAAGTCAACTGAAGCCCGCATTTTCAAGATTTTGCCCTCTGCTGGGCCACAGCCTCCGCTGGCACAGTGCATGTGTGTCACTTCTCCGAAGACAAGGCCGCAATCCGGGCGTCCAGGGCCCCAGCAGTCCAGAGTCTGCGCATGGCGGCATATGGATCACCTCTTTGCCACGTACAGGAGGGAGGCCTGGGCCCTACACTGGCTCCGCTAGAGCTCCACGATCTCAGCTATTTTCCCTGAACTTTGGCCCGTGCCCTCGTGTCTGTGTCATCCCTAGTTACACTTCTTCTCCGACCACTCTGAATCCGCCACCTGCGGATACATGAGCATGAAAATCAACATCTGTCACTGCCTGCACTGTCACAGGTCACTAGGTGTCTAGGCTCAGGCTGACCTTGGCTGTCTTCTGCCCAGGCAAGGAGCCTAATCCTTCAAAGGCAACGAGGACATGTGGTCATTGGCCGACATTCATTCTTTCATCCACACAGCGGTCTAGATGAGGCTAAAGAGGCCAGGTAGGCAAGGTGACGGCTGAGTGCGGGGCCTAAGGCTTCTTTCCCAATCACCATGGAGACAGCCACCGCAAGGCTGGCCGGAACTTCTCACGGGGACGGGTCACAAACACCGAGCCAATAGGAGAGGTCCAGCCTAAGCGGCCACTTCCGCAGTGCCCTCCATTTTACCCATGGACACACGACGGCCCCTTCTCTTTTGGGCCACAAAATCCAGGGCACCCGGGGAATCACCTCACAGTAGGCAGCCCCTGATGTGGACACGTTCGACACACGGGGCCAGCAGGCAGGTACCACTTTTCCACTTACGCTAGGATATCGGTAGGCAAGGCGCCCTTCCTCAGCATCTATGGCCCCTCTGTGTATGTGTTCATTCGGAGAAATCTCTTCCTTCTACCCCTGAGACACATCACAAGTATGAGGGGCCTGAGAGAGAGCCTAGAGATGGAACGGGGGAGGCTTCTGGCTGTACTGCTTCCCCGTGGGTAGAGAAGAGCAGGTAGTCTCTCTGGAAGGTCTTAGCTTCTGTTGACTGACATGGACAATACAGTAGGGGCGGACCCTGGCCAGGTGGAGCTTGTGGGCAGATGCAACCCCTCCGGCGACGAATAATTCCGCTGCTGCTTTGTATGGTGAAAACCTCCCCCCGCCAAGTGGGATGGGTAGAGAACACTGACCCACACCCGCCAGGGGCCTCTCCTGGGACTAAAGATCCCAACATGGTCTCAACGTCGTCACCCTCTCAGCACACACCTTTCCTGCACACGTAATCCTGCCTTTCTCCGTCAGGGCCCTCTCCTACCAGGAGAAAAAGCAAGCCGCTCAAAAAGGCCGATGCCAGGGAACTCGAGGAAACACTGCCATTTTCCAAATTTTGGCTGTCTACATGTCCCCGCCTCCGCTGCAAGGCCGCGTATGTGGCCGGGCTCCGAAGGCAAGGCCGAAATCCTGGCAGCCTGGGCCCCAGCAGTCCCATGGTTTATGGACGTGGGGACACGGATGACCTGTTCGCCACATACAGGAGGGACCCTTGGGCCCTTCACTGGCTCGCCATTCAGCTCCACGACGTCCACTACCGGCCCTGGCCTTTGCTTTGGCTGGTGCCCCACGGAACGTGTGCTCCGGAGCCATGTTTCTCCGCCCATCACTATCATTCTGCCACCAGGCGATATGTGAGTGTGGGAGTCACCATTTGTCACCGGCAGCAGTGTCACGAGGCAGTAGACTTCCAGGTACCCGCTGACCTAGGCTGCCTTCTGCCCCAGGCAAGGTCCCGAATCCTTTATCCCAGATGCTGACACCCGGGCACTGGCGGACATTCATTTGGAGCAACACAGAGGTCTGAGTGAGGGTCAGCGGGCCAGGTAGGTGAAGTCAAGGCCAGGTGGGCGGGGCTAAGACTCCTTTGCCATCACCATAAAGACAGTCCCCCCCCGCAAGAGTGGCCGGAGCTTGTGATGGGCCTGCTGACAAGACTTGAGCCAATGGCAGAGATCCGGCCCGCCAGGCAGATGACACAGGGCCCTCCAGTGTGACCTATGACACCTAGTGGCCACAGGATTTGAGCACACCCTGGGAAAGGCTACGCAGGCACAAGGGAGCCCCTGGTGCGGACTGCTTCAGGGCATTGGCACAGCAGGCCAGGTACCTCTTTCCCACTTTCCTCAGGATATCACTACGCAAGGCATCCCCACTCAGCATCTCTTGCCTCTCTCTGTCTCTCTCTGGATGTGTTCGTTCTCTGAAATCTCTTCCTTCTCCCCCTTGTCACTTCACACCTTGGAGTGCCTGACAGAGGGCCTAGAGACGAAAGAGCAAAGGGGGAAGGCCTCTGGCTCTACTGGTTGCCCATGGGCAGAGAAGATCTGCTAGTCTATCTGGAAGGTCTAGAGAGTAGCCATTGATTGGGGAGCTACATCACGGGCGGACCTGGCCAGGTGAAGCTTGCTGACATGCAGCAGCCTCTCCGGAGACTACTAATTCCGCGGAGAACATTCTATGCAAATACCCGGCTGAGTGCCATGGGCAGAAAACATTGACACATACCTGCCAGGGGTCTATCCTGGGTCTCAAGAGTCCACCCTGGTCTCCAGCCACTCATCATCTCAGCACACACTTTGCCTGCACACATGGAATCCGCCTCTCTCCACGAATGCCTTCTCCTGCTAGGAAACACACGATGGCACTCAGCCAAAGGAGAGCACAGGCAAAGTCAACTGAAGCCCGCATTTTCAAGATTTTGCCCTCTGCTGGGCCACAGCCTCCGCTGGCACAGTGCATGTGTGTCACTTCTCCGAAGACAAGGCCGCAATCCGGGCGTCCAGGGCCCCAGCAGTCCAGAGTCTGCGCATGGCGGCATATGGATCACCTCTTTGCCACGTACAGGAGGGAGGCCTGGGCCCTACACTGGCTCCGCTAGAGCTCCACGATCTCAGCTATTTTCCCTGACCTTTGGCCCGTGCCCTCGTGTCTGTGTCATCCCTACTTACACTTCTTCTCCGACCACTCTGAATCCGCCACCTGCGGATACCTGAGCATGAAAATCAACATCTGTCACTGCCTGCAGTGTCACAGGTCACTAGGTGTCTAGGCTCAGGCTGACCTTGGCTGTCTTCTGCCCAGGCAAGGAGCCTAATCCTTCAAAGGCAACGAGGACTTGTGGTCATTGGCCGACATTCATTCTTTCATCCACACAGCGGTCTAGATGAGGCTAAAGAGGCCAGGTAGGCCAGGTGACGGCTGAGTGCGGGGCCTAAGGCTTCTTTCCCAATCACCATGGAGACAGCCACCGCAAAGCTGGCCGGAACTTCTGACGGGGACGGGTCACAAACACCGAGCCAATAGGAGAGGTCCAGCCTAAGCGGCCACTTCCGCAGTGCCCTCCATTTTACCCATGGACACACGACGGCCCCTTCTCTTTTGGGCCACAAAATCCAGGGCACCCGGGGAATCACCTCACAGTAGGCAGCCCCTGATGTGGACACGTTCGACACACGGGGCCAGCAGGCAGGTACCACTTTTCCACTTACGCTAGGATATCGGTAGGCAAGGCGCCCTTCCTCAGCATCTATGGCCCCTCTGTGTATGTGTTCATTCGGAGAAATCTCTTCCTTCTACCCCTGAGACACATCACAAGTATGAGGGGCCTGAGAGAGAGCCTAGAGATGGAACGGGGGAGGCTTCTGGCTGTACTGCTTCCCCGTGGGTAGAGAAGAGCAGGTAGTCTCTCTGGAAGGTCTTAGCTTCTGTTGACTGACATGGACAATACAGTAGGGGCGGACCCTGGCCAGGTGGAGCTTGTGGGCAGATGCAACCCCTCCGGCGACGAATAATTCCGCTGCTGCTTTGTATGGTGAAAACCTCCCCCCGCCAAGTGGGATGGGTAGACAACACTGACCCACACCCGCCAGGGGCCTCTCCTGGGACTAAAGATCCCAACATGGTCTCAACGTCGTCACCCTCTCAGCACACACCTTTCCTGCACACGTAATCCTGCCTTTCTCCGTCAGGGCCCTCTCCTACCAGGAGAAAAAGCAAGCCGCTCAAAAAGGCCGATGCCAGGGAACTCGAGGAAACACTGCCATTTTCCAAATTTTGGCTGTCTACATGTCCCCGCCTCCGCTGCAAGGCCGCGTATGTGGCCGGGCTCCGAAGGCAAGGCCGAAATCCTGGCAGCCTGGGCCCCAGCAGTCCCATGGTTTATGGACGTGGGGACACGGATGACCTGTTCGCCACATACAGGAGGGACCCTTGGGCCCTTCACTGGCTCGCCATTCAGCTCCACGACGTCCACTACCGGCCCTGGCCTTTGCTTTGGCTGGTGCCCCACGGAACGTGTGCTCCGGAGCCATGTTTCTCCGCCCATCACTATCATTCTGCCACCAGGCGATATGTGAGTGTGGGAGTCACCATTTATCACTGGCAGCAGTGTCACGAGGCAGTAGACTTCCAGGTACCCGCTGACCTAGGCTGCCTTCTGCCCCAGGCAAGGTCCCGAATCCTTTATCCAAGATGCTGACACCCCGGGCACTGGCGGACATTCATTTGGAGCATCATAGAGATCTGAGTGAGGGTCAGCGGGCCAGGTAGGTGAAGTCAAGGCCAGGTGGGCGGGGCTAAGACTCCTTTGCCATCACCATAGAGACATTCCCCCCCCGCAAGAGTGGGCGGAGCTTGTGATGGGCCTGCTGACAAGACTTGAGCCAATGGCAGAGATCCGGCCCGCCAGGCAGATGACACAGGGCCCTCCAGTGTGACCTATGACACCTAGTGGCCACAGGATTTGAGCACACCCTGGGAAATGCTACGCAGGCACAAGGGAGCCCCTGGTGCGGACTGCTTCAGGGCATTGGCACAGCAGGCCAGGTACCTCTTTCCCACTTTCCTCAGGATATCACTACGCAAGGCATCCCCACTCAGCATCTCTTGCCTCTCTCTGTCTCTCTCTGGATGTGTTCGTTCTCTGAAATCTCTTCCTTCTCCCCCTTGTCACTTCACACCTTGGAGTGCCTGACAGAGGGCCTAGAGACGAAAGAGCAAAGGGGGAAGGCCTCTGGCTCTACTGGTTGCCCATGGGCAGAGAAGATCTGCTAGTCTATCTGGAAGGTCTAGAGAGTAGCCATTGATTGGGGAGCTACATCACGGGCGGACCTGGCCAGGTGAAGCTTGCTGACATGCAGCAGCCTCTCCGGAGACTACTAATTCCGCGGAGAACATTCTATGCAAATACCCGGCTGAGTGCCATGGGCAGAAAACATTGACACATACCTGCCAGGGGTCTATCCTGGGTCTCAAGAGTCCACCCTGGTCTCCAGCCACTCATCATCTCAGCACACACTTTGCCTGCACACATGGAATCCGCCTCTCTCCACGAATGCCTTCTCCTGCTAGGAAACACACGATGGCACTCAGCCAAAGGAGAGCACAGGCAAAGTCAACTGAAGCCCGCATTTTCAAGATTTTGCCCTCTGCTGGGCCACAGCCTCCGCTGGCACAGTGCATGTGTGTCACTTCTCCGAAGACAAGGCCGCAATCCGGGCGTCCAGGGCCCCAGCAGTCCAGAGTCTGCGCATGGCGGCATATGGATCACCTCTTTGCCACGTACAGGAGGGAGGCCTGGGCCCTACACTGGCTCCGCTAGAGCTCCACGATCTCAGCTATTTTCCCTGACCTTTGGCCCGTGCCCTCGTGTCTGTGTCATCCCTACTTACACTTCTTCTCCGACCACTCTGAATCCGCCACCTGCGGATACCTGAGCATGAAAATCAACATCTGTCACTGCCTGCAGTGTCACAGGTCACTAGGTGTCTAGGCTCAGGCTGACCTTGGCTGTCTTCTGCCCAGGCAAGGAGCCTAATCCTTCAAAGGCAACGAGGACTTGTGGTCATTGGCCGACATTCATTCTTTCATCCACACAGCGGTCTAGATGAGGCTAAAGAGGCCAGGTAGGCCAGGTGACGGCTGAGTGCGGGGCCTAAGGCTTCTTTGCCAATCACCATGGAGACAGCCACCGCAAAGCTGGCCGGAACTTCTGACGGGGACGGGTCACAAACACCGAGCCAATAGGAGAGGTCCAGCCTAAGCGGCCACTTCCGCAGTGCCCTCCATTTTACCCATGGACACACGACGGCCCCTTCTCTTTTGGGCCACAAAATCCAGGGCACCCGGGGAATCACCTCACAGTAGGCAGCCCCTGATGTGGACACGTTCGACACACGGGGCCAGCAGGCAGGTACCACTTTTCCACTTACGCTAGGATATCGGTAGGCAAGGCGCCCTTCCTCAGCATCTATGGCCCCTCTGTGTATGTGTTCATTCGGAGAAATCTCTTCCTTCTACCCCTGAGACACATCACAAGTATGAGGGGCCTGAGAGAGAGCCTAGAGATGGAACGGGGGAGGCTTCTGGCTGTACTGCTTCCCCGTGGGTAGAGAAGAGCAGGTAGTCTCTCTGGAAGGTCTTAGCTTCTGTTGACTGACATGGACAATACAGTAGGGGCGGACCCTGGCCAGGTGGAGCTTGTGGGCAGATGCAACCCCTCCGGCGACGAATAATTCCGCTGCTGCTTTGTATGGTGAAAACCTCCCCCCGCCAAGTGGGATGGGTAGAGAACACTGACCCACACCCGCCAGGGGCCTCTCCTGGGACTAAAGATCCCAACATGGTCTCAACGTCGTCACCCTCTCAGCACACACCTTTCCTGCACACGTAATCCTGCCTTTCTCCGTCAGGGCCCTCTCCTACCAGGAGAAAAAGCAAGCCGCTCAAAAAGGCCGATGCCAGGGAACTCGAGGAAACACTGCCATTTTCCAAATTTTGGCTGTCTACATGTCCCCGCCTCCGCTGCAAGGCCGCGTATGTGGCCGGGCTCCGAAGGCAAGGCCGAAATCCTGGCAGCCTGGGCCCCAGCAGTCCCATGGTTTATGGACGTGGGGACACGGATGACCTGTTCGCCACATACAGGAGGGACCCTTGGGCCCTTCACTGGCTCGCCATTCAGCTCCACGACGTCCACTACCGGCCCTGGCCTTTGCTTTGGCTGGTGCCCCACGGAACGTGTGCTCCGGAGCCATGTTTCTCCGCCCATCACTATCATTCTGCCACCAGGCGATATGTGAGTGTGGGAGTCACCATTTATCACTGGCAGCAGTGTCACGAGGCAGTAGACTTCCAGGTACCCGCTGACCTAGGCTGCCTTCTGCCCCAGGCAAGGTCCCGAATCCTTTATCCAAGATGCTGACACCCCGGGCACTGGCGGACATTCATTTGGAGCATCATAGAGATCTGAGTGAGGGTCAGCGGGCCAGGTAGGTGAAGTCAAGGCCAGGTGGGCGGGGCTAAGACTCCTTTGCCATCACCATAGAGACATTCCCCCCCCGCAAGAGTGGGCGGAGCTTGTGATGGGCCTGCTGACAAGACTTGAGCCAATGGCAGAGATCCGGCCCGCCAGGCAGATGACACAGGGCCCTCCAGTGTGACCTATGACACCTAGTGGCCACAGGATTTGAGCACACCCTGGGAAATGCTACGCAGGCACAAGGGAGCCCCTGGTGCGGACTGCTTCAGGGCATTGGCACAGCAGGCCAGGTACCTCTTTCCCACTTTCCTCAGGATATCACTACGCAAGGCATCCCCACTCAGCATCTCTTGCCTCTCTCTGTCTCTCTCTGGATGTGTTCGTTCTCTGAAATCTCTTCCTTCTCCCCCTTGTCACTTCACACCTTGGAGTGCCTGACAGAGGGCCTAGAGACGAAAGAGCAAAGGGGGAAGGCCTCTGGCTCTACTGGTTGCCCATGGGCAGAGAAGATCTGCTAGTCTATCTGGAAGGTCTAGAGAGTAGCCATTGATTGGGGAGCTACATCACGGGCGGACCTGGCCAGGTGAAGCTTGCTGACATGCAGCAGCCTCTCCGGAGACTACTAATTCCGCGGAGAACATTCTATGCAAATACCCGGCTGAGTGCCATGGGCAGAAAACATTGACACATACCTGCCAGGGGTCTATCCTGGGTCTCAAGAGTCCACCCTGGTCTCCAGCCACTCATCATCTCAGCACACACTTTGCCTGCACACATGGAATCCGCCTCTCTCCACGAATGCCTTCTCCTGCTAGGAAACACACGATGGCACTCAGCCAAAGGAGAGCACAGGCAAAGTCAACTGAAGCCCGCATTTTCAAGATTTTGCCCTCTGCTGGGCCACAGCCTCCGCTGGCACAGTGCATGTGTGTCACTTCTCCGAAGACAAGGCCGCAATCCGGGCGTCCAGGGCCCCAGCAGTCCAGAGTCTGCGCATGGTGGCATATGGATCACCTCTTTGCCACGTACAGGAGGGAGGCCTGGGCCCTACACTGGCTCCGCTAGAGCTCCACGATCTCAGCTATTTTCCCTGACCTTTGGCCCGTGCCCTCGTGTCTGTGTCATCCCTACTTACACTTCTTTTCCGACCACTCTGAATCCGCCACCTGCGGATACATGAGCATGAAAATCAACATCTGTCACTGCCTGCAGTGTCACAGGTCACTAGGTGTCTAGGCTCAGGCTGACCTTGGCTGTCTTCTGCCCAGGCAAGGAGCCTAATCCTTCAAAGGCAACGAGGACATGTGGTCATTGGCCGACATTCATTCTTTCATCCACACAGCGGTCTAGATGAGGCTAAAGAGGCCAGGTAGGCCAGGTGACGGCTGAGTGCGGGGCCTAAGGCTTCTTTCCCAATCACCATGGAGACAGCCACCGCAAGGCTGGCCGGAACTTCTGACGGGGACGGGTCACAAACACCGAGCCAATAGGAGAGGTCCAGCCTAAGCGGCCACTTCCGCAGTGCCCTCCATTTTACCCATGGACACACGACGGCCCCTTCTCTTTTGGGCCACAAAATCCAGGGCACCCAGGGAATCACCTCACAGTAGGCAGCCCCTGATGTGGACACGTTCGACACACGGGGCCAGCAGGCAGGTACCACTTTTCCACTTACGCTAGGATATCGGTAGGCAAGGCGCCCTTCCTCAGCATCTATGGCCCCTCTGTGTATGTGTTCATTCGGAGAAATCTCTTCCTTCTACCCCTGAGACACATCACAAGTATGAGGGGCCTGAGAGAGAGCCTAGAGATGGAACGGGGGAGGCTTCTGGCTGTACTGCTTCCCCGTGGGTAGAGAAGAGCAGGTAGTCTCTCTGGAAGGTCTTAGCTTCTGTTGACTGACATGGACAATACAGTAGGGGCGGACCCTGGCCAGGTGGAGCTTGTGGGCAGATGCAACCCCTCCGGCGACGAATAATTCCGCTGCTGCTTTGTATGGTGAAAACCTCCCCCCGCCAAGTGGGATGGGTAGACAACACTGACCCACACCCGCCAGGGGCCTCTCCTGGGACTAAAGATCCCAACATGGTCTCAACGTCGTCACCCTCTCAGCACACACCTTTCCTGCACACGTAATCCTGCCTTTCTCCGTCAGGGCCCTCTCCTACCAGGAGAAAAAGCAAGCCGCTCAAAAAGGCCGATGCCAGGGAACTCGAGGAAACACTGCCATTTTCCAAATTTTGGCTGTCTACATGTCCCCGCCTCCGCTGCAAGGCCGCGTATGTGGCCGGGCTCCGAAGGCAAGGCCGAAATCCTGGCAGCCTGGGCCCCAGCAGTCCCATGGTTTATGGACGTGGGGACACGGATGACCTGTTCGCCACATACAGGAGGGACCCTTGGGCCCTTCACTGGCTCGCCATTCAGCTCCACGACGTCCACTACCGGCCCTGGCCTTTGCTTTGGCTGGTGCCCCACGGAACGTGTGCTCCGGAGCCATGTTTCTCCGCCCATCACTATCATTCTGCCACCAGGCGATATGTGAGTGTGGGAGTCACCATTTGTCACCGGCAGCAGTGTCACAAGGCAGTAGACTTCCAGGTACCCGCTGACCTAGGCTGCCTTCTGCCCCAGGCAAGGTCCCGAATCCTTTATCCCAGATGCTGACACCCGGGCACTGGCGGACATTCATTTGGAGCAACACAGAGGTCTGAGTGAGGGTCAGTGGGCCAGGTAGGTGAAGTCAAGGCCAGGTGGGCGGGGCTAAGACTCCTTTGCCATCACCATAGAGACAGTCCCCCCCCCGCAAGAGTGGCCGGAGCTTGTGATGGGCCTGCTGACAAGACTTGAGCCAATGGCAGAGATCCGGCCCGCCAGGCAGATGACACAGGGCCCTCCAGTGTGACCTATGACACCTAGTGGCCACAGGATTTGAGCACACCCTGGGAAAGGCTACGCAGGCACAAGGGAGCCCCTGGTGCGGACTGCTTCAGGGCATTGGCACAGCAGGCCAGGTACCTCTTTCCCACTTTCCTCAGGATATCACTACGCAAGGCATCCCCACTCAGCATCTCTTGCCTCTCTCTGTCTCTCTCTGGATGTGTTCGTTCTCTGAAATCTCTTCCTTCTCCCCCTTGTCACTTCACACCTTGGAGTGCCTGACAGAGGGCCTAGAGACGAAAGAGCAAAGGGGGAAGGCCTCTGGCTCTACTGGTTGCCCATGGGCAGAGAAGATCTGCTAGTCTATCTGGAAGGTCTAGAGAGTAGCCATTGATTGGGGAGCTACATCACGGGCGGACCTGGCCAGGTGAAGCTTGCTGACATGCAGCAGCCTCTCCGGAGACTACTAATTCCGCGGAGAACATTCTATGCAAATACCCGGCTGAGTGCCATGGGCAGAAAACATTGACACATACCTGCCAGGGGTCTATCCTGGGTCTCAAGAGTCCACCCTGGTCTCCAGCCACTCATCATCTCAGCACACACTTTGCCTGCACACATGGAATCCGCCTCTCTCCACGAATGCCTTCTCCTGCTAGGAAACACACGATGGCACTCAGCCAAAGGAGAGCACAGGCAAAGTCAACTGAAGCCCGCATTTTCAAGATTTTGCCCTCTGCTGGGCCACAGCCTCCGCTGGCACAGTGCATGTGTGTCACTTCTCCGAAGACAAGGCCGCAATCCGGGCGTCCAGGGCCCCAGCAGTCCAGAGTCTGCGCATGGCGGCATATGGATCACCTCTTTGCCACGTACAGGAGGGAGGCCTGGGCCCTACACTGGCTCCGCTAGAGCTCCACGATCTCAGCTATTTTCCCTGACCTTTGGCCCGTGCCCTCGTGTCTGTGTCATCCCTACTTACACTTCTTCTCCGACCACTCTGAATCCGCCACCTGCGGATACCTGAGCATGAAAATCAACATCTGTCACTGCCTGCAGTGTCACAGGTCACTAGGTGTCTAGGCTCAGGCTGACCTTGGCTGTCTTCTGCCCAGGCAAGGAGCCTAATCCTTCAAAGGCAACGAGGACTTGTGGTCATTGGCCGACATTCATTCTTTCATCCACACAGCGGTCTAGATGAGGCTAAAGAGGCCAGGTAGGCCAGGTGACGGCTGAGTGCGGGGCCTAAGGCTTCTTTGCCAATCACCATGGAGACAGCCACCGCAAAGCTGGCCGGAACTTCTGACGGGGACGGGTCACAAACACCGAGCCAATAGGAGAGGTCCAGCCTAAGCGGCCACTTCCGCAGTGCCCTCCATTTTACCCATGGACACACGACGGCCCCTTCTCTTTTGGGCCACAAAATCCAGGGCACCCGGGGAATCACCTCACAGTAGGCAGCCCCTGATGTGGACACGTTCGACACACGGGGCCAGCAGGCAGGTACCACTTTTCCACTTACGCTAGGATATCGGTAGGCAAGGCGCCCTTCCTCAGCATCTATGGCCCCTCTGTGTATGTGTTCATTCGGAGAAATCTCTTCCTTCTACCCCTGAGACACATCACAAGTATGAGGGGCCTGAGAGAGAGCCTAGAGATGGAACGGGGGAGGCTTCTGGCTGTACTGCTTCCCCGTGGGTAGAGAAGAGCAGGTAGTCTCTCTGGAAGGTCTTAGCTTCTGTTGACTGACATGGACAATACAGTAGGGGCGGACCCTGGCCAGGTGGAGCTTGTGGGCAGATGCAACCCCTCCGGCGACGAATAATTCCGCTGCTGCTTTGTATGGTGAAAACCTCCCCCCGCCAAGTGGGATGGGTAGACAACACTGACCCACACCCGCCAGGGGCCTCTCCTGGGACTAAAGATCCCAACATGGTCTCAACGTCGTCACCCTCTCAGCACACACCTTTCCTGCACACGTAATCCTGCCTTTCTCCGTCAGGGCCCTCTCCTACCAGGAGAAAAAGCAAGCCGCTCAAAAAGGCCGATGCCAGGGAACTCGAGGAAACACTGCCATTTTCCAAATTTTGGCTGTCTACATGTCCCCGCCTCCGCTGCAAGGCCGCGTATGTGGCCGGGCTCCGAAGGCAAGGCCGAAATCCTGGCAGCCTGGGCCCCAGCAGTCCCATGGTTTATGGACGTGGGGACACGGATGACCTGTTCGCCACATACAGGAGGGACCCTTGGGCCCTTCACTGGCTCGCCATTCAGCTCCACGACGTCCACTACCGGCCCTGGCCTTTGCTTTGGCTGGTGCCCCACGGAACGTGTGCTCCGGAGCCATGTTTCTCCGCCCATCACTATCATTCTGCCACCAGGCGATATGTGAGTGTGGGAGTCACCATTTATCACTGGCAGCAGTGTCACGAGGCAGTAGACTTCCAGGTACCCGCTGACCTAGGCTGCCTTCTGCCCCAGGCAAGGTCCCGAATCCTTTATCCAAGATGCTGACACCCCGGGCACTGGCGGACATTCATTTGGAGCATCATAGAGATCTGAGTGAGGGTCAGCGGGCCAGGTAGGTGAAGTCAAGGCCAGGTGGGCGGGGCTAAGACTCCTTTGCCATCACCATAGAGACATTCCCCCCCCGCAAGAGTGGGCGGAGCTTGTGATGGGCCTGCTGACAAGACTTGAGCCAATGGCAGAGATCCGGCCCGCCAGGCAGATGACACAGGGCCCTCCAGTGTGACCTATGACACCTAGTGGCCACAGGATTTGAGCACACCCTGGGAAAGGCTACGCAGGCACAAGGGAGCCCCTGGTGCGGACTGCTTCAGGGCATTGGCACAGCAGGCCAGGTACCTCTTTCCCACTTTCCTCAGGATATCACTACGCAAGGCATCCCCACTCAGCATCTCTTGCCTCTCTCTGTCTCTCTCTGGATGTGTTCGTTCTCTGAAATCTCTTCCTTCTCCCCCTTGTCACTTCACACCTTGGAGTGCCTGACAGAGGGCCTAGAGACGAAAGAGCAAAGGGGGAAGGCCTCTGGCTCTACTGGTTGCCCATGGGCAGAGAAGATCTGCTAGTCTATCTGGAAGGTCTAGAGAGTAGCCATTGATTGGGGAGCTACATCACGGGCGGACCTGGCCAGGTGAAGCTTGCTGACATGCAGCAGCCTCTCCGGAGACTACTAATTCCGCGGAGAACATTCTATGCAAATACCCGGCTGAGTGCCATGGGCAGAAAACATTGACACATACCTGCCAGGGGTCTATCCTGGGTCTCAAGAGTCCACCCTGGTCTCCAGCCACTCATCATCTCAGCACACACTTTGCCTGCACACATGGAATCCGCCTCTCTCCACGAATGCCTTCTCCTGCTAGGAAACACACGATGGCACTCAGCCAAAGGAGAGCACAGGCAAAGTCAACTGAAGCCCGCATTTTCAAGATTTTGCCCTCTGCTGGGCCACAGCCTCCGCTGACACAGTGCATGTGTGTCACTTCTCCGAAGACAAGGCCGCAATCCGGGCGTCCAGGGCCCCAGCAGTCCAGAGTCTGCGCATGGTGGCATATGGATCACCTCTTTGCCACGTACAGGAGGGAGGCCTGGGCCCTACACTGGCTCCGCTAGAGCTCCACGATCTCAGCTATTTTCCCTGACCTTTGGCCCGTGCCCTCGTGTCTGTGTCATCCCTACTTACACTTCTTTTCCGACCACTCTGAATCCGCCACCTGCGCATACATGAGCATGAAAATCAACATCTGTCACTGCCTGCAGTGTCACAGGTCACTAGGTGTCTAGGCTCAGGCTGACCTTGGCTGTCTTCTGCCCAGGCAAGGAGCCTAATCCTTCAAAGGCAACGAGGACATGTGGTCATTGGCCGACATTCATTCTTTCATCCACACAGCGGTCTAGATGAGGCTAAAGAGGCCAGGTAGGCCAGGTGACGGCTGAGTGCGGGGCCTAAGGCTTCTTTCCCAATCACCATGGAGACAGCCACCGCAAGGCTGGCCGGAACTTCTCACGGGGACGGGTCACAAACACCGAGCCAATAGGAGAGGTCCAGCCTAAGCGGCCACTTCCGCAGTGCCCTCCATTTTACCCATGGACACACGACGGCCCCTTCTCTTTTGGGCCACAAAATCCAGGGCACCCAGGGAATCACCTCACAGTAGGCAGCCCCTGATGTGGACACGTTCGACACACGGGGCCAGCAGGCAGGTACCACTTTTCCACTTACGCTAGGATATCGGTAGGCAAGGCGCCCTTCCTCAGCATCTATGGCCCCTCTGTGTATGTGTTCATTCGGAGAAATCTCTTCCTTCTACCCCTGAGACACATCACAAGTATGAGGGGCCTGAGAGAGAGCCTAGAGATGGAACGGGGGAGGCTTCTGGCTGTACTGCTTCCCCGTGGGTAGAGAAGAGCAGGTAGTCTCTCTGGAAGGTCTTAGCTTCTGTTGACTGACATGGACAATACAGTAGGGGCGGACCCTGGCCAGGTGGAGCTTGTGGGCAGATGCAACCCCTCCGGCGACGAATAATTCCGCTGCTGCTTTGTATGGTGAAAACCTCCCCCCGCCAAGTGGGATGGGTAGACAACACTGACCCACACCCGCCAGGGGCCTCTCCTGGGACTAAAGATCCCAACATGGTCTCAACGTCGTCACCCTCTCAGCACACACCTTTCCTGCACACGTAATCCTGCCTTTCTCCGTCAGGGCCCTCTCCTACCAGGAGAAAAAGCAAGCCGCTCAAAAAGGCCGATGCCAGGGAACTCGAGGAAACACTGCCATTTTCCAAATTTTGGCTGTCTACATGTCCCCGCCTCCGCTGCAAGGCCGCGTATGTGGCCGGGCTCCGAAGGCAAGGCCGAAATCCTGGCAGCCTGGGCCCCAGCAGTCCCATGGTTTATGGACGTGGGGACACGGATGACCTGTTCGCCACATACAGGAGGGACCCTTGGGCCCTTCACTGGCTCGCCATTCAGCTCCACGACGTCCACTACCGGCCCTGGCCTTTGCTTTGGCTGGTGCCCCACGGAACGTGTGCTCCGGAGCCATGTTTCTCCGCCCATCACTATCATTCTGCCACCAGGCGATATGTGAGTGTGGGAGTCACCATTTGTCACCGGCAGCAGTGTCACAAGGCAGTAGACTTCCAGGTACCCGCTGACCTAGGCTGCCTTCTGCCCCAGGCAAGGTCCCGAATCCTTTATCCCAGATGCTGACACCCGGGCACTGGCGGACATTCATTTGGAGCAACACAGAGGTCTGAGTGAGGGTCAGCGGGCCAGGTAGGTGAAGTCAAGGCCAGGTGGGCGGGGCTAAGACTCCTTTGCCATCACCATAGAGACAGTCCCCCCCCGCAAGAGTGGCCGGAGCTTGTGATGGGCCTGCTGACAAGACTTGAGCCAATGGCAGAGATCCGGCCCGCCAGGCAGATGACACAGGGCCCTCCAGTGTGACCTATGACACCTAGTGGCCACAGGATTTGAGCACACCCTGGGAAAGGCTACGCAGGCACAAGGGAGCCCCTGGTGCGGACTGCTTCAGGGCATTGGCACAGCAGGCCAGGTACCTCTTTCCCACTTTCCTCAGGATATCACTACGCAAGGCATCCCCACTCAGCATCTCTTGCCTCTCTCTGTCTCTCTCTGGATGTGTTCGTTCTCTGAAATCTCTTCCTTCTCCCCCTTGTCACTTCACACCTTGGAGTGCCTGACAGAGGGCCTAGAGACGAAAGAGCAAAGGGGGAAGGCCTCTGGCTCTACTGGTTGCCCATGGGCAGAGAAGATCTGCTAGTCTATCTGGAAGGTCTAGAGAGTAGCCATTGATTGGGGAGCTACATCACGGGCGGACCTGGCCAGGTGAAGCTTGCTGACATGCAGCAGCCTCTCCGGAGACTACTAATTCCGCGGAGAACATTCTATGCAAATACCCGGCTGAGTGCCATGGGCAGAAAACATTGACACATACCTGCCAGGGGTCTATCCTGGGTCTCAAGAGTCCACCCTGGTCTCCAGCCACTCATCATCTCAGCACACACTTTGCCTGCACACATGGAATCCGCCTCTCTCCACGAATACCTTCTCCTGCTAGGAAACACACGATGGCACTCAGCCAAAGGAGAGCACAGGCAAAGTCAACTGAAGCCCGCATTTTCAAGATTTTGCCCTCTGCTGGGCCACAGCCTCCGCTGGCACAGTGCATGTGTGTCACTTCTCCGAAGACAAGGCCGCAATCCGGGCGTCCAGGGCCCCAGCAGTCCAGAGTCTGCGCATGGCGGCATATGGATCACCTCTTTGCCACGTACAGGAGGGAGGCCTGGGCCCTACACTGGCTCCGCTAGAGCTCCACGATCTCAGCTATTTTCCCTGAACTTTGGCCCGTGCCCTCGTGTCTGTGTCATCCCTACTTACACTTCTTCTCCGACCACTCTGAATCCGCCACCTGCGGATACATGAGCATGAAAATCAACATCTGTCACTGCCTGCACTGTCACAGGTCACTAGGTGTCTAGGCTCAGGCTGACCTTGGCTGTCTTCTGCCCAGGCAAGGAGCCTAATCCTTCAAAGGCAACGAGGACATGTGGTCATTGGCCGACATTCATTCTTTCATCCACACAGCGGTCTAGATGAGGCTAAAGAGGCCAGGTAGGCCAGGTGACGGCTGAGTGCGGGGCCTAAGGCTTCTTTCCCAATCACCATGGAGACAGCCACCGCAAGGCTGGCCGGAACTTCTGACGGGGACGGGTCACAAACACCGAGCCAATAGGAGAGGTCCAGCCTAAGCGGCCACTTCCGCAGTGCCCTCCATTTTACCCATGGACACACGACGGCCCCTTCTCTTTTGGGCCACAAAATCCAGGGCACCCGGGGAATCACCTCACAGTAGGCAGCCCCTGATGTGGACACGTTCGACACACGGGGCCAGCAGGCAGGTACCACTTTTCCACTTACGCTAGGATATCGGTAGGCAAGGCGCCCTTCCTCAGCATCTATGGCCCCTCTGTGTATGTGTTCATTCGGAGAAATCTCTTCCTTCTACCCCTGAGACACATCACAAGTATGAGGGGCCTGAGAGAGAGCCTAGAGATGGAACGGGGGAGGCTTCTGGCTGTACTGCTTCCCCGTGGGTAGAGAAGAGCAGGTAGTCTCTCTGGAAGGTCTTAGCTTCTGTTGACTGACATGGACAATACAGTAGGGGCGGACCCTGGCCAGGTGGAGCTTGTGGGCAGATGCAACCCCTCCGGCGACGAATAATTCCGCTGCTGCTTTGTATGGTGAAAACCTCCCCCCGCCAAGTGGGATGGGTAGACAACACTGACCCACACCCGCCAGGGGCCTCTCCTGGAACTAAAGATCCCAACATGGTCTCAACGTCGTCACCCTCTCAGCACACACCTTTCCTGCACACGTAATCCTGCCTTTCTCCGTCAGGGCCCTATCCTACCAGGAGAAAAAGCAAGCCGCTCAAAAAGGCCGATGCCAGGGAACTCGAGGAAACACTGCCATTTTCCAAATTTTGGCTGTCTACATGTCCCCGCCTCCGCTGCAAGGCCGCGTATGTGGCCGGGCTCCGAAGGCAAGGCCGAAATCCTGGCAGCCTGGGCCCCAGCAGTCCCATGGTTTATGGACGTGGGGACACGGATGACCTGTTCGCCACATACAGGAGGGACCCTTGGGCCCTTCACTGGCTCGCCATTCAGCTCCACGACGTCCACTACCGGCCCTGGCCTTTGCTTTGGCTGGTGCCCCACGGAACGTGTGCTCCGGAGCCATGTTTCTCCGCCCATCACTATCATTCTGCCACCAGGCGATATGTGAGTGTGGGAGTCACCATTTGTCACTGGCAGCAGTGTCACAAGGCAGTAGACTTCCAGGTACCCGCTGACCTAGGCTGCCTTCTGCCCCAGGCAAGGTCCCGAATCCTTTATCCCAGATGCTGACACCCGGGCACTGGCGGACATTCATTTGGAGCAACACAGAGGTCTGAGTGAGGGTCAGCGGGCCAGGTAGGTGAAGTCAAGGCCAGGTGGGCGGGGCTAAGACTCCTTTGCCATCACCATAGAGACAGTCCCCCCCCGCAAGAGTGGGCGGAGCTTGTGATGGGCCTGCTGACAAGACTTGAGCCAATGGCAGAGATCCGGCCCGCCAGGCAGATGACACAGGGCCCTCCAGTGTGACCTATGACACCTAGTGGCCACAGGATTTGAGCACACCCTGGGAAAGGCTACGCAGGCACAAGGGAGCCCCTGGTGCGGACTGCTTCAGGGCATTGGCACAGCAGGCCAGGTACCTCTTTCCCACTTTCCTCAGGATATCACTACGCAAGGCATCCCCACTCAGCATCTCTTGCCTCTCTCTGTCTCTCTCTGGATGTGTTCGTTCTCTGAAATCTCTTCCTTCTCCCCCTTGTCACTTCACACCTTGGAGTGCCTGACAGAGGGCCTAGAGACGAAAGAGCAAAGGGGGAAGGCCTCTGGCTCTACTGGTTGCCCATGGGCAGAGAAGATCTGCTAGTCTATCTGGAAGGTCTAGAGAGTAGCCATTGATTGGGGAGCTACATCACGGGCGGACCTGGCCAGGTGAAGCTTGCTGACATGCAGCAGCCTCTCCGGAGACTACTAATTCCGCGGAGAACATTCTATGCAAATACCCGGCTGAGTGCCATGGGCAGAAACATTGACACATACCTGCCAGAGGTTTATCCTGGGTCTGAAGAGTCCACCCTGGTCTCCAGCCACTCATCATCTCAGCACACACTTTGCCTGCACACATGGAATCCGCCTCTCTCCACGAATGCCTTCTCCTGCTAGGAAACACACGATGGCACTCAGCCAAAGGAGAGCACAGGCAAAGTCAACTGAAGCCCCCATTATCAAGATTTTGCCCTCTGCTGCTCCACAGCCTCCGCTGGCACAGTGCATGTGTGTCACTTCTCCGAAGACAAGGCCGCAATCCGGGCGTCCAGGGCCCCAGCAGTCCAGAGTCTGCGCATGGCGGCATATGGATCACCTCTTTGCCACGTACAGGAGGGAGGCCTGGGCCCTACACTGGCTCCGCTAGAGCTCCACGATCTCAGCTATTTTCCCTGAACTTTGGCCCGTGCCCTCGTGTCTGTGTCATCCCTACTTACACTTCTTCTCCGACCACTCTGAATCCGCCACCTGCGGATACATGAGCATGAAAATCAACATCTGTCACTGCCTGCACTGTCACAGGTCACTAGGTGTCTAGGCTCAGGCTGACCTTGGCTGTCTTCTGCCCAGGCAAGGAGCCTAATCCTTCAAAGGCAACGAGGACATGTGGTCATTGGCCGACATTCATTCTTTCATCCACACAGCGGTCTAGATGAGGCTAAAGAGGCCAGGTAGGCCAGGTGACGGCTGAGTGCGGGGCCTAAGGCTTCTTTCCCAATCACCATGGAGACAGCCACCGCAAGGCTGGCCGGAACTTCTGACGGGGACGGGTCACAAACACCGAGCCAATAGGAGAGGTCCAGCCTAAGCGGCCACTTCCGCAGTGCCCTCCATTTTACCCATGGACACACGACGGCCCCTTCTCTTTTGGGCCACAAAATCCAGGGCACCCAGGGAATCACCTCACAGTAGGCAGCCCCTGATGTGGACACGTTCGACACACGGGGCCAGCAGGCAGGAACCACTTTTCCACTTACGCTAGGATATCAGTAGGCAAGGCGCCCTTCCTCAGCATCTATGGCCCCTCTGTGTATGTGTTCATTCGGAGAAATCTCTTCCTTCTACCCCTGAGACACATCACAAGTATGAGGGGCCTGAGAGAGAGCCTAGAGATGGAACGGGGGAGGCTTCTGGCTGTACTGCTTCCTCGTGGGTAGAGAAGAGCAGGTAGTCTCTCTGGAAGGTCTTAGCTTCTGTTGACTGACATGGACAATACAGTAGGGGCGGACCCTGGCCAGGTGGAGCTTGTGGGCAGATGCAACCCCTCCGGCGACGAATAATTCCGCTGCTGCTTTGTATGGTGAAAACCTCCCCCCGCCAAGTGGGATGGGTAGAGAACACTGACCCACACCCGCCAGGGGCCTCTCCTGGGACTAAAGATCCCAACATGGTCTCAACGTCGTCACCCTCTCAGCACACACCTTTCCTGCACACGTAATCCTGACTTTCTCCGTCAGGGCCCTCTCCTACCAGGAAAAAAAGCAAGCCGCTCAAAAAGGCCGATGCCCGGGAACTCGAGGAAACACTGCCATTTTCCAAATTTTGGCTGTCTACATGTCCCCGCCTCCGCTGCAAGGCCGCGTATGTGGCCGGGCTCCGAAGGCAAGGCCGAAATCCTGGCAGCCTGGGCCCCAGCAGTCCCATGGTTTATGGACGTGGGGACACGGATGACCTGTTCGCCACATACAGGAGGGACCCTTGGGCCCTTCACTGGCTCGCCATTCAGCTCCACGACGTCCACTACCGGCCCTGGCCTTTGCTTTGGCTGGTGCCCCACGGAACGTGTGCTCCGGAGCCATGTTTCTCCGCCCATCACTATCATTCTGCCACCAGGCGATATGTGAGTGTGGGAGTCACCATTTGTCACCGGCAGCAGTGTCACAAGGCAGTAGACTTCCAGGTACCCGCTGACCTAGGCTGCCTTCTGCCCCAGGCAAGGTCCCGAATCCTTTATCCCAGATGCTGACACCCGGGCACTGGCGGACATTCATTTGGAGCAACACAGAGGTCTGAGTGAGGGTCAGCGGGCCAGGTAGGTGAAGTCAAGGCCAGGTGGGCGGGGCTAAGACTCCTTTGCCATCACCATAGAGACAGTCCCCCCCCGCAAGAGTGGCCGGAGCTTGTGATGGGCCTGCTGACAAGACTTGAGCCAATGGCAGAGATCCGGCCCGCCAGGCAGATGACACAGGGCCCTCCAGTGTGACCTATGACACCTAGTGGCCACAGGATTTGAGCACACCCTGGGAAAGGCTACGCAGGCACAAGGGAGCCCCTGGTGCGGACTGCTTCAGGGCATTGGCACAGCAGGCCAGGTACCTCTTTCCCACTTTCCTCAGGATATCACTACGCAAGGCATCCCCACTCAGCATCTCTTGCCTCTCTCTGTCTCTCTCTGGATGTGTTCGTTCTCTGAAATCTCTTCCTTCTCCCCCTTGTCACTTCACACCTTGGAGTGCCTGACAGAGGGCCTAGAGACGAAAGAGCAAAGGGGGAAGGCCTCTGGCTCTACTGGTTGCCCATGGGCAGAGAAGATCTGCTAGTCTATCTGGAAGGTCTAGAGAGTAGCCATTGATTGGGGAGCTACATCACGGGCGGACCTGGCCAGGTGAAGCTTGCTGACATGCAGCAGCCTCTCCGGAGACTACTAATTCCGCGGAGAACATTCTATGCAAATACCCGGCTGAGTGCCATGGGTAGAAACATTGACACATACCTGCCAGGGTTCTATCCTGGGTCTGAAGAGTCCACCCTGGTCTCCAGCCACTCATCATCTCAGCACACACTTTGCCTGCACACATGGAATCCGCCTCTCTCCACGAATACCTTCTCCTGCTAGGAAACACACGATGGCACTCAGCCAAAGGAGAGCACAGGCAAAGTCAACTGAAGCCCGCATTTTCAAGATTTTGCCCTCTGCTGCTCCACAGCCTCCGCTGGCACAGTGCATGTGTGTCACTTCTCCGAAGACAAGGCCGCAATCCGGGCGTCCAGGGCCCCAGCAGTCCAGAGTCTGCGCATGGCGGCATATGGATCACCTCTTTGCCACGTACAGGAGGGAGGCCTGGGCCCTACACTGGCTCCGCTAGAGCTCCACGATCTCAGCTATTTTCCCTGACCTTTGGCCCGTGCCCTCGTGTCTGTGTCATCCCTACTTACACTTCTTCTCCGACCACTCTGAATCCGCCACCTGCGGATACATGAGCATGAAAATCAACATCTGTCACTGCCTGCACTGTCACAGGTCACTAGGTGTCTAGGCTCAGGCTGACCTTGGCTGTCTTCTGCCCAGGCAAGGAGCCTAATCCTTCAAAGGCAACGAGGACATGTGGTCATTGGCCGACATTCATTCTTTCATCCACACAGCGGTCTAGATGAGGCTAAAGAGGCCAGGTAGGCCAGGTGACCGCTGAGTGCCGGGCCTAAGGCTTCTTTCCCAATCACCATGGAGACAGCCACCGCAAGGCTGGCCGGAATTCTGACGGGGACGGGTCACAAACACCGAGCCAATAGGAGAGGTCCAGCCTAAGCGGCCACTTCCGCAGTGCCCTCCATTTTACCCATGGACACACGACGGCCCCTTCTCTTTTGGGCCACAAAATCCAGGGCACCCGGGGAATCACCTCACAGTAGGCAGCCCCTGATGTGGACACGTTCGACACACGGGGCCAGCAGGCAGGTACCACTTTTCCACTTACGCTAGGATATCAGTAGGCAGGGCGCCCTTCCTCAGCATCTATGGCCCCTCTGTGTATGTGTTCATTCGGAGAAATCTCTTCCTTCTACCCCGAGACACATCACAAGTATGAGGGGCCTGAGAGAGAGCCTAGAGATGGAACGGGGGAGGCTTCTGGCTGTACTGCTTCCCCGTGGGTAGAGAAGAGCAGGTAGTCTCTCTGGAAGGTCTTAGCTTCTGTTGACTGACATGGACAATACAGTAGGGGCGGACCCTGGCCAGGTGGAGCTTGTGGGCAGATGCAACCCCTCCGGCGACGAATAATTCCGCTGCTGCTTTGTATGGTGAAAACCTCCCCCCGCCAAGTGGGATGGGTAGAGAACACTGACCCACACCCGCCAGGGGCCTCTCCTGGGACTAAAGATCCCAACATGGTCTCAACGTCGTCACCCTCTCAGCACACACCTTTCCTGCACACGTAATCCTGCCTTTCTCCGTCAGGGCCCTATCCTACCAGGAAAAAAAGCAAGCCGCTCAAAAAGGCCGATGCCAGGGAACTCGAGGAAACACTGCCATTTTCCAAATTTTGGCTGTCTACATGTCCCCGCCTCCGCTGCAAGGCCGCGTATGTGGCCGGGCTCCGAAGGCAAGGCCGAAATCCTGGCAGCCTGGGCCCCAGCAGTCCCATGGTTTATGGACGTGGGGACACGGATGACCTGTTCGCCACATACAGGAGGGACCCTTGGGCCCTTCACTGGCTCGCCATTCAGCTCCACGACGTCCACTACCGGCCCTGGCCTTTGCTTTGGCTGGTGCCCCACGGAACGTGTGCTCCGGAGCCATGTTTCTCCGCCCATCACTATCATTCTGCCACCAGGCGATATGTGAGTGTGGGAGTCACCATTTGTCACTGGCAGCAGTGTCACGAGGCAGTAGACTTCCAGGTACCCGCTGACCTAGGCTGCCTTCTGCCCCAGGCAATGTCCCGAATCCTTTATCCCAGATGCTGACACCCGGGCACTGGCGGACATTCATTTGGAGCAACACAGAGGTCTGAGTGAGGGTCAGCGGGCCAGGTAGGTGAAGTCAAGGCCAGGTGGGCGGGGCTAAGACTCCTTTGCCATCACCATAGAGACAGTCCCCCCCCGCAAGAGTGGGCGGAGCTTGTGATGGGCCTGCTGACAAGACTTGAGCCAATGGCAGAGATCCGGCCCGCCAGGCAGATGACACAGGGCCCTCCAGTGTGACCTATGACACCTAGTGGCCACAGGATTTGAGCACACCCTGGGAAAGGCTACGCAGGCACAAGGGAGCCCCTGGTGCGGACTGCTTCAGGGCATTGGCACAGCAGGCCAGGTACCTCTTTCCCACTTTCCTCAGGATATCACTACGCAAGGCATCCCCACTCAGCATCTCTTGCCTCTCTCTGTCTCTCTCTGGATGTGTTCGTTCTCTGAAATCTCTTCCTTCTCCCCCTTGTCACTTCACACCTTGGAGTGCCTGACAGAGGGCCTAGAGACGAAAGAGCAAAGGGGGAAGGCCTCTGGCTCTACTGGTTGCCCATGGGCAGAGAAGATCTGCTAGTCTATCTGGAAGGTCTAGAGAGTAGCCATTGATTGGGGAGCTACATCACGGGCGGACCTGGCCAGGTGAAGCTTGCTGACATGCAGCAGCCTCTCCGGAGACTACTAATTCCGCGGAGAACATTCTATGCAAATACCCGGCTGAGTGCCATTGGCAGAAAACATTGACACATACCTGCCAGGGGTCTATCCTGGGTCTCAAGAGTCCACCCTGGTCTCCAGCGACTCATCATCTCAGCACACACTTTGCCTGCACACAGGGAATCCGCCTCTCTCCACGAATGCCTTCTCCTGCTAGGAAACACACGATGGCACTCAGCCAAAGGAGAGCACAGGCAAAGTCAACTGAAGCCCCCATTATCAAGATTTTGCCCTCTGCTGCTCCACAGCCTCCGCTGGCACAGTGCATGTGAGTCACTTCTCCGAAGACAAGGCCGCAATCCGGGCGTCCAGGGCCCCAGCAGTCCAGAGTCTGCGCATGGCGGCATATGGATCACCTCTTTGCCACGTACAGGAGGGAGGCCTGGGCCCTACACTGGCTCCGCTAGAGCTCCACGATCTCAGCTATTTTCCCTGACCTTTGGCCCGTGCCCTCGTGTCTGTGTCATCCCTACTTACACTTCTTCTCCGACCACTCTGAATCCGCCACCTGCGGATACATGAGCATGAAAATCAACATCTGTCACTGCCTGCACTGTCACAGGTCACTAGGTGTCTAGGCTCAGGCTGACCTTGGCTGTCTTCTGCCCAGGCAAGGAGCCTAATCCTTCAAAGGCAACGAGGACATGTGGTCATTGGCCGACATTCATTCTTTCATCCACACAGCGGTCTAGATGAGGCTAAAGAGGCCAGGTAGGCCAGGTGACGGCTGAGTGCGGGGCCTAAGGCTTCTTTCCCAATCACCATGGAGACAGCCACCGCAAGGCTGGCCGGAACTTCTGACGGGGACGGGTCACAAACACCGAGCCAATAGGAGAGGTCCAGCCTAAGCGGCCACTTCCGCAGTGCCCTCCATTTTACCCATGGACACACGACGGCCCCTTCTCTTTTGGGCCACAAAATCCAGGGCACCCAGGGAATCACCTCACAGTAGGCAGCCCCTGATGTGGACACGTTCGACACACGGGGCCAGCAGGCAGGAACCACTTTTCCACTTACGCTAGGATATCAGTAGGCAAGGCGCCCTTCCTCAGCATCTATGGCCCCTCTGTGTATGTGTTCATTCGGAGAAATCTCTTCCTTCTACCCCTGAGACACATCACAAGTATGAGGGGCCTGAGAGAGAGCCTAGAGATGGAACGGGGGAGGCTTCTGGCTGTACTGCTTCCTCGTGGGTAGAGAAGAGCAGGTAGTCTCTCTGGAAGGTCTTAGCTTCTGTTGACTGACATGGACAATACAGTAGGGGCGGACCCTGGCCAGGTGGAGCTTGTGGGCAGATGCAACCCCTCCGGCGACGAATAATTCCGCTGCTGCTTTGTATGGTGAAAACCTCCCCCCGCCAAGTGGGATGGGTAGACAACACTGACCCACACCCGCCAGGGGCCTCTCCTGGGACTAAAGATCCCAACATGGTCTCAACGTCGTCACCCTCTCAGCACACACCTTTCCTGCACACGTAATCCTGCCTTTCTCCGTCAGGGCCCTCTCCTACCAGGAAAAAAAGCAAGCCGCTCAAAAAGGCCGATGCCAGGGAACTCGAGGAAACACTGCCATTTTCCAAATTTTGGCTGTCTACATGTCCCCGCCTCCGCTGCAAGGCCGCGTATGTGGCCGGGCTCCGAAGGCAAGGCCGAAATCCTGGCAGCCTGGGCCCCAGCAGTCCCATGGTTTATGGACGTGGGGACACGGATGACCTGTTCGCCACATACAGGAGGGACCCTTGGGCCCTTCACTGGCTCGCCATTCAGCTCCACGACGTCCACTACCGGCCCTGGCCTTTGCTTTGGCTGGTGCCCCACGGAACGTGTGCTCCGGAGCCATGTTTCTCCGCCCATCACTATCATTCTGCCACCAGGCGATATGTGAGTGTGGGAGTCACCATTTGTCACTGGCAGCAGTGTCACGAGGCAGTAGACTTCCAGGTACCCGCTGACCTAGGCTGCCTTCTGCCCCAGGCAAGGTCCCGAATCCTTTATCCCAGATGCTGACACCCGGGCACTGGCGGACATTCATTTGGAGCAACACAGAGGTCTGAGTGAGGGTCAGCGGGCCAGGTAGGTGAAGTCAAGGCCAGGTGGGCGGGGCTAAGACTCCTTTGCCATCACCATAGAGACAGTCCCCCCCCGCAAGAGTGGGCGGAGCTTGTGATGGGCCTGCTGACAAGACTTGAGCCAATGGCAGAGATCCGGCCCGCCAGGCAGATGACACAGGGCCCTCCAGTGTGACCTATGACACCTAGTGGCCACAGGATTTGAGCACACCCTGGGAAAGGCTACGCAGGCACAAGGGAGCCCCTGGTGCGGACTGCTTCAGGGCATTGGCACAGCAGGCCAGGTACCTCTTTCCCACTTTCCTCAGGATATCACTACGCAAGGCATCCCCACTCAGCATCTCTTGCCTCTCTCTGTCTCTCTCTGGATGTGTTCGTTCTCTGAAATCTCTTCCTTCTCCCCCTTGTCACTTCACACCTTGGAGTGCCTGACAGAGGGCCTAGAGACGAAAGAGCAAAGGGGGAAGGCCTCTGGCTCTACTGGTTGCCCATGGGCAGAGAAGATCTGCTAGTCTATCTGGAAGGTCTAGAGAGTAGCCATTGATTGGGGAGCTACATCACGGGCGGACCTGGCCAGGTGAAGCTTGCTGACATGCAGCAGCCTCTCCGGAGACTACTAATTCCGCGGAGAACATTCTATGCAAATACCCGGCTGAGTGCCATGGGCAGAAACATTGACACATACCTGCCAGGGTTCTATCCTGGGTCTGAAGAGTCCACCCTGGTCTCCAGCCACTCATCATCTCAGCACACACTTTGCCTGCACACAGGGAATCCGCCTCTCTCCACGAATACCTTCTCCTGCTAGGAAACACACGATGGCACTCAGCCAAAGGAGAGCACAGGCAAAGTCAACTGAAGCCCCCATTATCAAGATTTTGCCCTCTGCTGCTCCACAGCCTCCGCTGGCACAGTGCATGTGAGTCACTTCTCCGAAGACAAGGCCGCAATCCGGGCGTCCAGGGCCCCAGCAGTCCAGAGTCTGCGCATGGCGGCATATGGATCACCTCTTTGCCACGTACAGGAGGGAGGCCTGGGCCCTACACTGGCTCCGCTAGAGCTCCACGATCTCAGCTATTTTCCCTGACCTTTGGCCCGTGCCCTCGTGTCTGTGTCATCCCTACTTACACTTCTTCTCCGACCACTCTGAATCCGCCACCTGCGGATACATGAGCATGAAAATCAACATCTGTCACTGCCTGCACTGTCACAGGTCACTAGGTGTCTAGGCTCAGGCTGACCTTGGCTGTCTTCTGCCCAGGCAAGGAGCCTAATCCTTCAAAGGCAACGAGGACATGTGGTCATTGGCCGACATTCATTCTTTCATCCACACAGCGGTCTAGATGAGGCTAAAGAGGCCAGGTAGGCCAGGTGACGGCTGAGTGCGGGGCCTAAGGCTTCTTTCCCAATCACCATGGAGACAGCCACCGCAAGGCTGGCCGGAACTTCTCACGGGGACGGGTCACAAACACCGAGCCAATAGGAGAGGTCCAGCCTAAGCGGCCACTTCCGCAGTGCCCTCCATTTTACCCATGGACACACGACGGCCCCTTCTCTTTTGGGCCACAAAATCCAGGGCACCCAGGGAATCACCTCACAGTAGGCAGCCCCTGATGTGGACACGTTCGACACACGGGGCCAGCAGGCAGGTACCACTTTTCCACTTACGCTAGGATATCGGTAGGCAAGGCGCCCTTCCTCAGCATCTATGGCCCCTCTGTGTATGTGTTCATTCGGAGAAATCTCTTCCTTCTACCCCTGAGACACATCACAAGTATGAGGGGCCTGAGAGAGAGCCTAGAGATGGAACGGGGGAGGCTTCTGGCTGTACTGCTTCCCCGTGGGTAGAGAAGAGCAGGTAGTCTCTCTGGAAGGTCTTAGCTTCTGTTGACTGACATGGACAATACAGTAGGGGCGGACCCTGGCCAGGTGGAGCTTGTGGGCAGATGCAACCCCTCCGGCGACGAATAATTCCGCTGCTGCTTTGTATGGTGAAAACCTCCCCCCGCCAAGTGGGATGGGTAGACAACACTGACCCACACCCGCCAGGGGCCTCTCCTGGGACTAAAGATCCCAACATGGTCTCAACGTCGTCACCCTCTCAGCACACACCTTTCCTGCACACGTAATCCTGCCTTTCTCCGTCAGGGCCCTCTCCTACCAGGAGAAAAAGCAAGCCGCTCAAAAAGGCCGATGCCAGGGAACTCGAGGAAACACTGCCATTTTCCAAATTTTGGCTGTCTACATGTCCCCGCCTCCGCTGCAAGGCCGCGTATGTGGCCGGGCTCCGAAGGCAAGGCCGAAATCCTGGCAGCCTGGGCCCCAGCAGTCCCATGGTTTATGGACGTGGGGACACGGATGACCTGTTCGCCACATACAGGAGGGACCCTTGGGCCCTTCACTGGCTCGCCATTCAGCTCCACGACGTCCACTACCGGCCCTGGCCTTTGCTTTGGCTGGTGCCCCACGGAACGTGTGCTCCGGAGCCATGTTTCTCCGCCCATCACTATCATTCTGCCACCAGGCGATATGTGAGTGTGGGAGTCACCATTTGTCACCGGCAGCAGTGTCACAAGGCAGTAGACTTCCAGGTACCCGCTGACCTAGGCTGCCTTCTGCCCCAGGCAAGGTCCCGAATCCTTTATCCCAGATGCTGACACCCGGGCACTGGCGGACATTCATTTGGAGCAACACAGAGGTCTGAGTGAGGGTCAGCGGGCCAGGTAGGCGAAGTCAAGGCCAGGTGGGCGGGGCTAAGACTCCTTTGCCATCACCATAGAGACAGTCCCCCCCCGCAAGAGTGGGCGGAGCTTGTGATGGGCCTGCTGACAAGACTTGAGCCAATGGCAGAGATCCGGCCCGCCAGGCAGATGACACAGGGCCCTCCAGTGTCACCTATGACACCTAGTGGCCACAGGATTTGAGCACACCCTGGGAAAGGCTACGCAGGCACAAGGGAGCCCCTGGTGCGGACTGCTTCAGGGCATTGGCACAGCAGGCCAGGTACCTCTTTCCCACTTTCCTCAGGATATCACTACGCAAGGCATCCCCACTCAGCATCTCTTGCCTCTCTCTGTCTCTCTCTGGATGTGTTCGTTCTCTGAAATCTCTTCCTTCTCCCCCTTGTCACTTCACAGCTTGGAGTGCCTGACAGAGGGCCTAGAGACGAAAGAGCAAAGGGGGAAGGCCTCTGGCTCTACTGGTTGCCCATGGGCAGAGAAGATCTGCTAGTCTATCTGGAAGGTCTAGAGAGTAGCCATTGATTGGGGAGCTACATCACGGGCGGACCTGGCCAGGTGAAGCTTGCTGACATGCAGCAGCCTCTCCGGAGACTACTAATTCCGCGGAGAACATTCTATGCAAATACCCGGCTGAGTGCCATGGGCAGAAAACATTGACACATACCTGCCAGGGGTCTATCCTGGGTCTCAAGAGTCCACCCTGGTCTCCAGCCACTCATCATCTCAGCACACACTTTGCCTGCACACATGGAATCCGCCTCTCTCCACGAATACCTTCTCCTGCTAGGAAACACACGATGGCACTCAGCCAAAGGAGAGCACAGGCAAAGTCAACTGAAGCCCGCATTTTCAAGATTTTGCCCTCTGCTGGGCCACAGCCTCCGCTGGCACAGTGCATGTGTGTCACTTCTCCGAAGACAAGGCTGCAATCCGGGCGTCCAGGGCCCCAGCAGTCCAGAGTCTGCGCATGGCGGCATATGGATCACCTCTTTGCCACGTACAGGAGGGAGGCCTGGGCCCTACACTGGCTCCGCTAGAGCTCCACGATCTCAGCTATTTTCCCTGACCTTTGGCCCGTGCCCTCGTGTCTGTGTCATCCCTAGTTACACTTCTTCTCCGACCACTCTGAATCCGCCACCTGCGGATACATGAGCATGAAAATCAACATCTGTCACTGCCTGCAGTGTCACAGGTCACTAGGTGTCTAGGCTCAGGCTGACCTTGGCTGTCTTCTGCCCAGGCAAGGAGCCTAATCCTTCAAAGGCAACGAGGACATGTGGTCATTGGCCGACATTCATTCTTTCATCCACACAGCGGTCTAGATGAGGCTAAAGAGGCCAGGTAGGCCAGGTGACGGCTGAGTGCGGGGCCTAAGGCTTCTTTCCCAATCACCATGGAGACAGCCACCGCAAGGCTGGCCGGAACTTCTGACGGGGACGGGTCACAAACACCGAGCCAATAGGAGAGGTCCAGCCTAAGCGGCCACTTCCGCAGTGCCCTCCATTTTACCCATGGACACACGACGGCCCCTTCTCTTTTGGGCCACAAAATCCAGGGCACCCAGGGAATCACCTCACAGTAGGCAGCCCCTGATGTGGACACGTTCGACACACGGGGCCAGCAGGCAGGTACCACTTTTCCACTTACGCTAGGATATCGGTAGGCAAGGCGCCCTTCCTCAGCATCTATGGCCCCTCTGTGTATGTGTTCATTCGGAGAAATCTCTTCCTTCTACCCCTGAGACACATCACAAGTATGAGGGGCCTGAGAGAGAGCCTAGAGATGGAACGGGGGAGGCTTCTGGCTGTACTGCTTCCCCGTGGGTAGAGAAGAGCAGGTAGTCTCTCTGGAAGGTCTTAGCTTCTGTTGACTGACATGGACAATACAGTAGGGGCGGACCCTGGCCAGGTGGAGCTTGTGGGCAGATGCAACCCCTCCGGCGACGAATAATTCCGCTGCTGCTTTGTATGGTGAAAACCTCCCCCCGCCAAGTGGGATGGGTAGACAACACTGACCCACACCCGCCAGGGGCCTCTCCTGGGACTAAAGATCCCAACATGGTCTCAACGTCGTCACCCTCTCAGCACACACCTTTCCTGCACACGTAATCCTGCCTTTCTCCGTCAGGGCCCTCTCCTACCAGGAGAAAAAGCAAGCCGCTCAAAAAGGCCGATGCCAGGGAACTCGAGGAAACACTGCCATTTTCCAAATTTTGGCTGTCTACATGTCCCCGCCTCTGCTGCAAGGCCGCGTATGTGGCCGGGCTCCGAAGGCAAGGCCGAAATCCTGGCAGCCTGGGCCCCAGCAGTCCCATGGTTTATGGACGTGGGGACACGGATGACCTGTTCGCCACATACAGGAGGGACCCTTGGGCCCTTCACTGGCTCGCCATTCAGCTCCACGACGTCCACTACCGGCCCTGGCCTTTGCTTTGGCTGGTGCCCCACGGAACGTGTGCTCCGGAGCCATGTTTCTCCGCCCATCACTATCATTCTGCCACCAGGCGATATGTGAGTGTGGGAGTCACCATTTGTCACTGGCAGCAGTGTCACAAGGCAGTAGACTTCCAGGTACCCGCTGACCTAGGCTGCCTTCTGCCCCAGGCAAGGTCCCGAATCCTTTATCCCAGATGCTGACACCCGGGCACTGGCGGACATTCATTTGGAGCAACACAGAGGTCTGAGTGAGGGTCAGCGGGCCAGGTAGGTGAAGTCAAGGCCAGGTGGGCGGGGCTAAGACTCCTTTGCCATCACCATAGAGACAGTCCCCCCCCGCAAGAGTGGGCGGAGCTTGTGATGGGCCTGCTGACAAGACTTGAGCCAATGGCAGAGATCCGGCCCGCCAGGCAGATGACACAGGGCCCTCCAGTGTGACCTATGACACCTAGTGGCCACAGGATTTGAGCACACCCTAGGAAAGGCTACGCAGGCACAAGGGAGCCCCTGGTGCGGACTGCTTCAGGGCATTGGCACAGCAGGCCAGGTACCTCTTTCCCACTTTCCTCAGGATATCACTACGCAAGGCATCCCCACTCAGCATCTCTTGCCTCTCTCTGTCTCTCTCTGGATGTGTTCGTTCTCTGAAATCTCTTCCTTCTCCCCCTTGTCACTTCACACCTTGGAGTGCCTGACAGAGGGCCTAGAGACGAAAGAGCAAAGGGGGAAGGCCTCTGGCTCTACTGGTTGCCCATGGGCAGAGAAGATCTGCTAGTCTATCTGGAAGGTCTAGAGAGTAGCCATTGATTGGGGAGCTACATCACGGGCGGACCTGGCCAGGTGAAGCTTGCTGACATGCAGCAGCCTCTCCGGAGACTACTAATTCCGCGGAGAACATTCTATGCAAATACCCGGCTGAGTGCCATGGGCAGAAAACATTGACACATACCTGCCAGGGGTCTATCCTGGGTCTCAAGAGTCCACCCTGGTCTCCAGCCACTCATCATCTCAGCACACACTTTGCCTGCACACATGGAATCCGCCTCTCTCCACGAATGCCTTCTCCTGCTAGGAAACACACGATGGCACTCAGCCAAAGGAGAGCACAGGCAAAGTCAACTGAAGCCCGCATTTTCAAGATTTTGCCCTCTGCTGGGCCACAGCCTCCGCTGGCACAGTGCATGTGTGTCACTTCTCCGAAGACAAGGCTGCAATCCGGGCGTCCAGGGCCCCAGCAGTCCAGAGTCTGCGCATGGCGGCATATGGATCACCTCTTTGCCACGTACAGGAGGGAGGCCTGGGCCCTACACTGGCTCCGCTAGAGCTCCACGATCTCAGCTATTTTCCCTGACCTTTGGCCCGTGCCCTCGTGTCTGTGTCATCCCTACTTACACTTCTTCTCCGACCACTCTGAATCCGCCACCTGCGGATACCTGAGCATGAAAATCAACATCTGTCACTGCCTGCAGTGTCACAGGTCACTAGGTGTCTAGGCTCAGGCTGACCTTGGCTGTCTTCTGCCCAGGCAAGGAGCCTAATCCTTCAAAGGCAACGAGGACATGTGGTCATTGGCCGACATTCATTCTTTCATCCACACAGCGGTCTAGATGAGGCTAAAGAGGCCAGGTAGGCCAGGTGACGGCTGAGTGCGGGGCCTAAGGCTTCTTTCCCAATCACCATGGAGACAGCCACCGCAAGGCTGGCCGGAACTTCTCACGGGGACGGGTCACAAACACCGAGCCAATAGGAGAGGTCCAGCCTAAGCGGCCACTTCCGCAGTGCCCTCCATTTTACCCATGGACACACGACGGCCCCTTCTCTTTTGGGCCACAAAATCCAGGGCACCCAGGGAATCACCTCACAGTAGGCAGCCCCTGATGTGGACACGTTCGACACACGGGGCCAGCAGGCAGGTACCACTTTTCCACTTACGCTAGGATATCGGTAGGCAAGGCGCCCTTCCTCAGCATCTATGGCCCCTCTGTGTATGTGTTCATTCGGAGAAATCACTTCCTTCTACCCCTGAGACACATCACAAGTATGAGGGGCCTGAGAGAGAGCCTAGAGATGGAACGGGGGAGGCTTCTGGCTGTACTGCTTCCCCGTGGGTAGAGAAGAGCAGATAGTCTCTCTGGAAGGTCTTAGCTTCTGTTGACTGACATGGACAATACAGTAGGGGCGGACCCTGGCCAGGTGGAGCTTGTGGGCAGATGCAACCCCTCCGGCGACGAATAATTCCGCTGCTGCTTTGTATGGTGAAAACCTCCCCCCGCCAAGTGGGATGGGTAGACAACACTGACCCACACCCGCCAGGGGCCTCTCCTGGGACTAAAGATCCCAACATGGTCTCAACGTCGTCACCCTCTCAGCACACACCTTTCCTGCACACGTAATCCTGCCTTTCTCCGTCAGGGCCCTCTCCTACCAGGAGAAAAAGCAAGCCGCTCAAAAAGGCCGATGCCAGGGAACTCGAGGAAACACTGCCATTTTCCAAATTTTGGCTGTCTACATGTCCCCGCCTCCGCTGCAAGGCCGCGTATGTGGCCGGGCTCCGAAGGCAAGGCCGAAATCCTGGCAGCCTGGGCCCCAGCAGTCCCATGGTTTATGGACGTGGGGACACGGATGACCTGTTCGCCACATACAGGAGGGACCCTTGGGCCCTTCACTGGCTCGCCATTCAGCTCCACGACGTCCACTACCGGCCCTGGCCTTTGCTTTGGCTGGTGCCCCACGGAACCTGTGCTCCGGAGCCATGTTTCTCCGCCCATCACTATCATTCTGCCACCAGGCGATATGTGAGTGTGGGAGTCACCATTTGTCACCGGCAGCAGTGTCACAAGGCAGTAGACTTCCAGGTACCCGCTGACCTAGGCTGCCTTCTGCCCCAGGCAAGGTCCCGAATCCTTTATCCCAGATGCTGACACCCGGGCACTGGCGGACATTCATTTGGAGCAACACAGAGGTCTGAGTGAGGGTCAGCGGGCCAGGTAGGCGAAGTCAAGGCCAGGTGGGCGGGGCTAAGACTCCTTTGCCATCACCATAGAGACAGTCCCCCCCCGCAAGAGTGGGCGGAGCTTGTGATGGGCCTGCTGACAAGACTTGAGCCAATGGCAGAGATCCGGCCCGCCAGGCAGATGACACAGGGCCCTCCAGTGTCACCTATGACACCTAGTGGCCACAGGATTTGAGCACACCCTGGGAAAGGCTACGCAGGCACAAGGGAGCCCCTGGTGCGGACTGCTTCAGGGCATTGGCACAGCAGGCCAGGTACCTCTTTCCCACTTTCCTCAGGATATCACTACGCAAGGCATCCCCACTCAGCATCTCTTGCCTCTCTCTGTCTCTCTCTGGATGTGTTCGTTCTCTGAAATCTCTTCCTTCTCCCCCTTGTCACTTCACACCTTGGAGTGCCTGACAGAGGGCCTAGAGACGAAAGAGCAAAGGGGGAAGGCCTCTGGCTCTACTGGTTGCCCATGGGCAGAGAAGATCTGCTAGTCTATCTGGAAGGTCTAGAGAGTAGCCATTGATTGGGGAGCTACATCACGGGCGGACCTGGCCAGGTGAAGCTTGATGACATGCAGCAGCCTCTCCGGAGACTACTAATTCCGCGGAGAACATTCTATGCAAATACCCGGCTGAGTGCCATGGGCAGAAAACATTGACACATACCTGCCAGGGGTCTATCCTGGGTCTCAAGAGTCCACCCTGGTCTCCAGCCACTCATCATCTCAGCACACACTTTGCCTGCACACATGGAATCCGCCTCTCTCCACGAATACCTTCTCCTGCTAGGAAACACACGATGGCACTCAGCCAAAGGAGAGCACAGGCAAAGTCAACTGAAGCCCGCATTTTCAAGATTTTGCCCTCTGCTGGGCCACAGCCTCCGCTGGCACAGTGCATGTGTGTCACTTCTCCGAAGACAAGGCTGCAATCCGGGCGTCCAGGGCCCCAGCAGTCCAGAGTCTGCGCATGGCGGCATATGGATCACCTCTTTGCCACGTACAGGAGGGAGGCCTGGGCCCTACACTGGCTCCGCTAGAGCTCCACGATCTCAGCTATTTTCCCTGACCTTTGGCCCGTGCCCTCGTGTCTGTGTCATCCCTAGTTACACTTCTTCTCCGACCACTCTGAATCCGCCACCTGCGGATACATGAGCATGAAAATCAACATCTGTCACTGCCTGCAGTGTCACAGGTCACTAGGTGTCTAGGCTCAGGCTGACCTTGGCTGTCTTCTGCCCAGGCAAGGAGCCTAATCCTTCAAAGGCAACGAGGACATGTGGTCATTGGCCGACATTCATTCTTTCATCCACACAGCGGTCTAGATGAGGCTAAAGAGGCCAGGTAGGCCAGGTGACGGCTGAGTGCGGGGCCTAAGGCTTCTTTCCCTATCACCATGGAGACAGCCACCGCAAGGCTGGCCGGAACTTCTGACGGGGACGGGTCACAAACACCGAGCCAATAGGAGAGGTCCAGCCTAAGCGGCCACTTCCGCAGTGCCCTCCATTTTACCCATGGACACACGACGGCCCCTTCTCTTTTGGGCCACAAAATCCAGGGCACCCAGGGAATCACCTCACAGTAGGCAGCCCCTGATGTGGACACGTTCGACACACGGGGCCAGCAGGCAGGTACCACTTTTCCACTTACGCTAGGATATCGGTAGGCAAGGCGCCCTTCCTCAGCATCTATGGCCCCTCTGTGTATGTGTTCATTCGGAGAAATCTCTTCCTTCTACCCCTGAGACACATCACAAGTATGAGGGGCCTGAGAGAGAGCCTAGAGATGGAACGGGGGAGGCTTCTGGCTGTACTGCTTCCCCGTGGGTAGAGAAGAGCAGGTAGTCTCTCTGGAAGGTCTTAGCTTCTGTTGACTGACATGGACAATACAGTAGGGGCGGACCCTGGCCAGGTGGAGCTTGTGGGCAGATGCAACCCCTCCGGCGACGAATAATTCCGCTGCTGCTTTGTATGGTGAAAACCTCCCCCCGCCAAGTGGGATGGGTAGACAACACTGACCCACACCCGCCAGGGGCCTCTCCTGGGACTAAAGATCCCAACATGGTCTCAACGTCGTCACCCTCTCAGCACACACCTTTCCTGCACACGTAATCCTGCCTTTCTCCGTCAGGGCCCTCTCCTACCAGGAGAAAAAGCAAGCCGCTCAAAAAGGCCGATGCCAGGGAACTCGAGGAAACACTGCCATTTTCCAAATTTTGGCTGTCTACATGTCCCCGCCTCCGCTGCAAGGCCGCGTATGTGGCCGGGCTCCGAAGGCAAGGCCGAAATCCTGGCAGCCTGGGCCCCAGCAGTCCCATGGTTTATGGACGTGGGGACACGGATGACCTGTTCGCCACATACAGGAGGGACCCTTGGGCCCTTCACTGGCTCGCCATTCAGCTCCACGACGTCCACTACCGGCCCTGGCCTTTGCTTTGGCTGGTGCCCCACGGAACGTGTGCTCCGGAGCCATGTTTCTCCGCCCATCACTATCATTCTGCCACCAGGCGATATGTGAGTGTGGGAGTCACCATTTGTCACTGGCAGCAGTGTCACAAGGCAGTAGACTTCCAGGTACCCGCTGACCTAGGCTGCCTTCTGCCCCAGGCAAGGTCCCGAATCCTTTATCCCAGATGCTGACACCCGGGCACTGGCGGACATTCATTTGGAGCAACACAGAGGTCTGAGTGAGGGTCAGCGGGCCAGGTAGGTGAAGTCAAGGCCAGGTGGGCGGGGCTAAGACTCCTTTGCCATCACCATAGAGACAGTCCCCCCCCGCAAGAGTGGGCGGAGCTTGTGATGGGCCTGCTGACAAGACTTGAGCCAATGGCAGAGATCCGGCCCGCCAGGCAGATGACACAGGGCCCTCCAGTGTGACCTATGACACCTAGTGGCCACAGGATTTGAGCACACCCTAGGAAAGGCTACGCAGGCACAAGGGAGCCCCTGGTGCGGACTGCTTCAGGGCATTGGCACAGCAGGCCAGGTACCTCTTTCCCACTTTCCTCAGGATATCACTACGCAAGGCATCCCCACTCAGCATCTCTTGCCTCTCTCTGTCTCTCTCTGGATGTGTTCGTTCTCTGAAATCTCTTCCTTCTCCCCCTTGTCACTTCACACCTTGGAGTGCCTGACAGAGGGCCTAGAGACGAAAGAGCAAAGGGGGAAGGCCTCTGGCTCTACTGGTTGCCCATGGGCAGAGAAGATCTGCTAGTCTATCTGGAAGGTCTAGAGAGTAGCCATTGATTGGGGAGCTACATCACGGGCGGACCTGGCCAGGTGAAGCTTGCTGACATGCAGCAGCCTCTCCGGAGACTACTAATTCCGCGGAGAACATTCTATGCAAATACCCGGCTGAGTGCCATGGGCAGAAAACATTGACACATACCTGCCAGGGGTCTATCCTGGGTCTCAAGAGTCCACCCTGGTCTCCAGCCACTCATCATCTCAGCACACACTTTGCCTGCACACATGGAATCCGCCTCTCTCCACGAATGCCTTCTCCTGCTAGGAAACACACGATGGCACTCAGCCAAAGGAGAGCACAGGCAAAGTCAACTGAAGCCCGCATTTTCAAGATTTTGCCCTCTGCTGGGCCACAGCCTCCGCTGGCACAGTGCATGTGTGTCACTTCTCCGAAGACAAGGCTGCAATCCGGGCGTCCAGGGCCCCAGCAGTCCAGAGTCTGCGCATGGCGGCATATGGATCACCTCTTTGCCACGTACAGGAGGGAGGCCTGGGCCCTACACTGGCTCCGCTAGAGCTCCACGATCTCAGCTATTTTCCCTGACCTTTGGCCCGTGCCCTCGTGTCTGTGTCATCCCTACTTACACTTCTTCTCCGACCACTCTGAATCCGCCACCTGCGGATACCTGAGCATGAAAATCAACATCTGTCACTGCCTGCAGTGTCACAGGTCACTAGGTGTCTAGGCTCAGGCTGACCTTGGCTGTCTTCTGCCCAGGCAAGGAGCCTAATCCTTCAAAGGCAACGAGGACATGTGGTCATTGGCCGACATTCATTCTTTCATCCACACAGCGGTCTAGATGAGGCTAAAGAGGCCAGGTAGGCCAGGTGACGGCTGAGTGCGGGGCCTAAGGCTTCTTTCCCAATCACCATGGAGACAGCCACCGCAAGGCTGGCCGGAACTTCTCACGGGGACGGGTCACAAACACCGAGCCAATAGGAGAGGTCCAGCCTAAGCGGCCACTTCCGCAGTGCCCTCCATTTTACCCATGGACACACGACGGCCCCTTCTCTTTTGGGCCACAAAATCCAGGGCACCCAGGGAATCACCTCACAGTAGGCAGCCCCTGATGTGGACACGTTCGACACACGGGGCCAGCAGGCAGGTACCACTTTTCCACTTACGCTAGGATATCGGTAGGCAAGGCGCCCTTCCTCAGCATCTATGGCCCCTCTGTGTATGTGTTCATTCGGAGAAATCACTTCCTTCTACCCCTGAGACACATCACAAGTATGAGGGGCCTGAGAGAGAGCCTAGAGATGGAACGGGGGAGGCTTCTGGCTGTACTGCTTCCCCGTGGGTAGAGAAGAGCAGATAGTCTCTCTGGAAGGTCTTAGCTTCTGTTGACTGACATGGACAATACAGTAGGGGCGGACCCTGGCCAGGTGGAGCTTGTGGGCAGATGCAACCCCTCCGGCGACGAATAATTCCGCTGCTGCTTTGTATGGTGAAAACCTCCCCCCGCCAAGTGGGATGGGTAGACAACACTGACCCACACCCGCCAGGGGCCTCTCCTGGGACTAAAGATCCCAACATGGTCTCAACGTCGTCACCCTCTCAGCACACACCTTTCCTGCACACGTAATCCTGCCTTTCTCCGTCAGGGCCCTCTCCTACCAGGAGAAAAAGCAAGCCGCTCAAAAAGGCCGATGCCAGGGAACTCGAGGAAACACTGCCATTTTCCAAATTTTGGCTGTCTACATGTCCCCGCCTCCGCTGCAAGGCCGCGTATGTGGCCGGGCTCCGAAGGCAAGGCCGAAATCCTGGCAGCCTGGGCCCCAGCAGTCCCATGGTTTATGGACGTGGGGACACGGATGACCTGTTCGCCACATACAGGAGGGACCCTTGGGCCCTTCACTGGCTCGCCATTCAGCTCCACGACGTCCACTACCGGCCCTGGCCTTTGCTTTGGCTGGTGCCCCACGGAACGTGTGCTCCGGAGCCATGTTTCTCCGCCCATCACTATCATTCTGCCACCAGGCGATATGTGAGTGTGGGAGTCACCATTTGTCACTGGCAGCAGTGTCACAAGGCAGTAGACTTCCAGGTACCCGCTGACCTAGGCTGCCTTCTGCCCCAGGCAAGGTCCCGAATCCTTTATCCCAGATGCTGACACCCGGGCACTGGCGGACATTCATTTGGAGCAACACAGAGGTCTGAGTGAGGGTCAGTGGGCCAGGTAGGTGAAGTCAAGGCCAGGTGGGCGGGGCTAAGACTCCTTTGCCATCACCATAGAGACAGTCCCCCCCCGCAAGAGTGGGCGGAGCTTGTGATGGGCCTGCTGACAAGACTTGAGCCAATGGCAGAGATCCGGCCCGCCAGGCAGATGACACAGGGCCCTCCAGTGTCACCTATGACACCTAGTGGCCACAGGATTTGAGCACACCCTGGGAAAGGCTACGCAGGCACAAGGGAGCCCCTGGTGCGGACTGCTTCAGGGCATTGGCACAGCAGGCCAGGTACCTCTTTCCCACTTTCCTCAGGATATCACTACGCAAGGCATCCCCACTCAGCATCTCTTGCCTCTCTCTGTCTCTCTCTGGATGTGTTCGTTCTCTGAAATCTCTTCCTTCTCCCCCTTGTCACTTCACACCTTGGAGTGCCTGACAGAGGGCCTAGAGACGAAAGAGCAAAGGGGGAAGGCCTCTGGCTCTACTGGTTGCCCATGGGCAGAGAAGATCTGCTAGTCTATCTGGAAGGTCTAGAGAGTAGCCATTGATTGGGGAGCTACATCACGGGCGGACCTGGCCAGGTGAAGCTTGCTGACATGCAGCAGCCTCTCCGGAGACTACTAATTCCGGGGAGAACATTCTATGCAAATACCCGGCTGAGTGCCATGGGCAGAAAACATTGACACATACCTGCCAGGGGTCTATCCTGGGTCTCAAGAGTCCACCCTGGTCTCCAGCCACTCATCATCTCAGCACACACTTTGCCTGCACACATGGAATCCGCCTCTCTCCACGAATACCTTCTCCTGCTAGGAAACACACGATGGCACTCAGCCAAAGGAGAGCACAGGCAAAGTCAACTGAAGCCCGCATTTTCAAGATTTTGCCCTCTGCTGGGCCACAGCCTCCGCTGGCACAGTGCATGTGTGTCACTTCTCCGAAGACAAGGCTGCAATCCGGGCGTCCAGGGCCCCAGCAGTCCAGAGTCTGCGCATGGCGGCATATGGATCACCTCTTTGCCACGTACAGGAGGGAGGCCTGGGCCCTACACTGGCTCCGCTAGAGCTCCACGATCTCAGCTATTTTCCCTGACCTTTGGCCCGTGCCCTCGTGTCTGTGTCATCCCTAGTTACACTTCTTCTCCGACCACTCTGAATCCGCCACCTGCGGATACATGAGCATGAAAATCAACATCTGTCACTGCCTGCACTGTCACAGGTCACTAGGTGTCTAGGCTCAGGCTGACCTTGGCTGTCTTCTGCCCAGGCAAGGAGCCTAATCCTTCAAAGGCAACGAGGACATGTGGTCATTGGCCGACATTCATTCTTTCATCCACACAGCGGTCTAGATGAGGCTAAAGAGGCCAGGTAGGCCAGGTGACGGCTGAGTGCGGGGCCTAAGGCTTCTTTCCCAATCACCATGGAGACAGCCACCGCAAGGCTGGCCGGAACTTCTCACGGGGACGGGTCACAAACACCGAGCCAATAGGAGAGGTCCAGCCTAAGCGGCCACTTCCGCAGTGCCCTCCATTTTACCCATGGACACACGACGGCCCTTTCTCTTTTGGGCCACAAAATCCAGGGCACCCAGGGAATCACCTCACAGTAGGCAGCCCCTGATGTGGACACGTTCGACACACGGGGCCAGCAGGCAGGTACCACTTTTCCACTTACGCTAGGATATCGGTAGGCAAGGCGCCCTTCCTCAGCATCTATGGCCCCTCTGTGTATGTGTTCATTCGGAGAAATCACTTCCTTCTACCCCTGAGACACATCACAAGTATGAGGGGCCTGAGAGAGAGCCTAGAGATGGAACGGGGGAGGCTTCTGGCTGTACTGCTTCCCCGTGGGTAGAGAAGAGCAGGTAGTCTCTCTGGAAGGTCTTAGCTTCTGTTGACTGACATGGACAATACAGTAGGGGCGGAACCTGGCCAGGTGGAGCTTGTGGGCAGATGCAACCCCTCCGGCGACGAATAATTCCGCTGCTGCTTTGTATGGTGAAAACCTCCCCCCGCCAAGTGGGATGGGTAGAGAACACTGACCCACACCTGCCAGGGGCCTCTCCTGGGACTAAAGATCCCAACATGGTCTCAACGTCGTCACCCTCTCAGCACACACCTTTCCTGCACACGTAATCCTGCCTTTCTCCGTCAGGGCCCTCTCCTACCAGGAGAAAAAGCAAGCCGCTCAAAAAGGCCGATGCCAGGGAACTCGAGGAAACACTGCCATTTTCCAAATTTTGGCTGTCTACATGTCCCCGCCTCCGCTGCAAGGCCGCGTATGTGGCCGGGCTCCGAAGGCAAGGCCGAAATCCTGGCAGCCTGGGCCCCAGCAGTCCCATGGTTTATGGACGTGGGGACACGGATGACCTGTTCGCCACATACAGGAGGGACCCTTGGGCCCTTCACTGGCTCGCCATTCAGCTCCACGACGTCCACTACCGGCCCTGGCCTTTGCTTTGGCTGGTGCCCCACGGAACGTGTGCTCCGGAGCCATGTTTCTCCGCCCATCACTATCATTCTGCCACCAGGCGATATGTGAGTGTGGGAGTCACCATTTATCACTGGCAGCAGTGTCACGAGGCAGTAGACTTCCAGGTACCCGCTGACCTAGGCTGCCTTCTGCCCCAGGCAAGGTCCCGAATCCTTTATCCAAGATGCTGACACCCCGGGCACTGGCGGACATTCATTTGGAGCATCATAGACATCTGAGTGAGGGTCAGCGGGCCAGGTAGGTGAAGTCAAGGCCAGGTGGGCGGGGCTAAGACTCCTTTGCCATCACCATAGAGACATTCCCCCCCCGCAAGAGTGGGCGGAGCTTGTGATGGGCCTGCTGACAAGACTTGAGCCAATGGCAGAGATCCGGCCCGCCAGGCAGATGACACAGGGCCCTCCAGTGTGACCTATGACACCTAGTGGCCACAGGATTTGAGCACACCCTGGGAAAGGCTACGCAGGCACAAGGGAGCCCCTGGTGCGGACTGCTTCAGGGCATTGGCACAGCAGGCCAGGTACCTCTTTCCCACTTTCCTCAGGATATCACTACGCAAGGCATCCCCACTCAGCATCTCTTGCCTCTCTCTGTCTCTCTCTGGATGTGTTCGTTCTCTGAAATCTCTTCCTTCTCCCCCTTGTCACTTCACACCTTGGAGTGCCTGACAGAGGGCCTAGAGACGAAAGAGCAAAGGGGGAAGGCCTCTGGCTCTACTGGTTGCCCATGGGCAGAGAAGATCTGCTAGTCTATCTGGAAGGTCTAGAGAGTAGCCATTGATTGGGGAGCTACATCACGGGCGGACCTGGCCAGGTGAAGCTTGCTGACATGCAGCAGCCTCTCCGGAGACTACTAATTCCACGGAGAACATTCTATGCAAATACCCGGCTGAGTGCCATGGGCAGAAAACATTGACACATACCTGCCAGGGGTCTATCCTGGGTCTCAAGAGTCCACCCTGGTCTCCAGCCACTCATCATCTCAGCACACACTTTGCCTGCACACATGGAATCCGCCTCTCTCCACGAATGCCTTCTCCTGCTAGGAAACACACGATGGCACTCAGCCAAAGGAGAGCACAGGCAAAGTCAACTGAAGCCCGCATTTTCAAGATTTTGCCCTCTGCTGGGCCACAGCCTCCGCTGGCACAGTGCATGTGTGTCACTTCTCCGAAGACAAGGCCGCAATCCGGGCGTCCAGGGCCCCAGCAGTCCAGAGTCTGCGCATGGCGGCATATGGATCACCTCTTTGCCACGTACAGGAGGGAGGCCTGGGCCCTACACTGGCTCCGCTAGAGCTCCACGATCTCAGCTATTTTCCCTGACCTTTGGCCCGTGCCCTCGTGTCTGTGTCATCCCTACTTACACTTCTCCGACCACTCTGAATCCGCCACCTGCGGATACATGAGCATGAAAATCAACATCTGTCACTGCCTGCACTGTCACAGGTCACTAGGTGTCTAGGCTCAGGCTGACCTTGGCTGTCTTCTGCCCAGGCAAGGAGCCTAATCCTTCAAAGGCAACGAGGACATGTGGTCATTGGCCGACATTCATTCTTTCATCCACACAGCGGTCTAGATGAGGCTAAAGAGGCCAGGTAGGCCAGGTGACGGCTGAGTGCGGGGCCTAAGGCTTCTTTCCCAATCACCATGGAGACAGCCACCGCAAGGCTGGCTGGAACTTCTCACGGGGACGGGTCACAAACACCGAGCCAATAGGAGAGGTCCAGCCTAAGCGGCCACTTCCGCAGTGCCCTCCATTTTACCCATGGACACACGACGGCCCCTTCTCTTTTGGGCCACAAAATCCAGGGCACCCAGGGAATCACCTCACAGTAGGCAGCCCCTGATGTGGACACGTTCGACACACGGGGCCAGCAGGCAGGTACCACTTTTCCACTTACGCTAGGATATCGGTAGGCAAGGCGCCCTTCCTCAGCATCTATGGCCCCTCTGTGTATGTGTTCATTCGGAGAAATCTCTTCCTTCTACCCCTGAGACACATCACAAGTATGAGGGGCCTGAGAGAGAGCCTAGAGATGGAACGGGGGAGGCTTCTGGCTGTACTGCTTCCCCGTGGGTAGAGAAGAGCAGGTAGTCTCTCTGGAAGGTCTTAGCTTCTGTTGACTGACATGGACAATACAGTAGGGGCGGACCCTGGCCAGGTGGAGCTTGTGGGCAGATGCAACCCCTCCGGCGACGAATAATTCCGCTGCTGCTTTGTATGGTGAAAACCTCCCCCCGCCAAGTGGGATGGGTAGAGAACACTGACCCACACCCGCCAGGGGCCTCTCCTGGGACTAAAGATCCCAACATGGTCTCAACGTCGTCACCCTCTCAGCACACACCTTTCCTGCACACGTAATCCTGCCTTTCTCCGTCAGGGCCCTCTCCTACCAGGAGAAAAAGCAAGCCGCTCAAAAAGGCCGATGCCAGGGAACTCGAGGAAACACTGCCATTTTCCAAATTTTGGCTGTCTACATGTCCCCGCCTCCGCTGCAAGGCCGCGTATGTGGCCGGGCTCCGAAGGCAAGGCCGAAATCCTGGCAGCCTGGGCCCCAGCAGTCCCATGGTTTATGGACGTGGGGACACGGATGACCTGTTCGCCACATACAGGAGGGACCCTTGGGCCCTTCACTGGCTCGCCATTCAGCTCCACGACGTCCACTACCGGCCCTGGCCTTTGCTTTGGCTGGTGCCCCACGGAACGTGTGCTCCGGGGCCATGTTTCTCCGCCCATCACTATCATTCTGCCACCAGGCGATATGTGAGTGTGGGAGTCACCATTTGTCACTGGCAGCAGTGTCACAAGGCAGTAGACTTCCAGGTACCCGCTGACCTAGGCTGCCTTCTGCCCCAGGCAAGGTCCCGAATCCTTTATCCCAGATGCTGACACCCGGGCACTGGCGGACATTCATTTGGAGCAACACAGAGGTCTGAGTGAGGGTCAGCGGGCCAGGTAGGTGAAGTCAAGGCCAGGTGGGCGGGGCTAAGACTCCTTTGCCATCACCATAGAGACAGTCCCCCCCCGCAAGAGTGGCCGGAGCTTGTGATGGGCCTGCTGACAAGACTTGAGCCAATGGCAGAGATCCGGCCCGCCAGGCAGATGACACAGGGCCCTCCAGTGTCACCTATGACACCTAGTGGCCACAGGATTTGAGCACACCCTGGGAAAGGCTACGCAGGCACAAGGGAGCCCCTGGTGCGGACTGCTTCAGGGCATTGGCACAGCAGGCCAGGTACCTCTTTCCCACTTTCCTCAGGATATCACTACGCAAGGCATCCCCACTCAGCATCTCTTGCCTCTCTCTGTCTCTCTCTGGATGTGTTCGTTCTCTGAAATCTCTTCCTTCTCCCCCTTGTCACTTCACACCTTGGAGTGCCTGACAGAGGGCCTAGAGACGAAAGAGCAAAGGGGGAAGGCCTCTGGCTCTACTGGTTGCCCATGGGCAGAGAAGATCTGCTAGTCTATCTGGAAGGTCTAGAGAGTAGCCATTGATTGGGGAGCTACATCACGGGCGGACCTGGCCAGGTGAAGCTTGCTGACATGCAGCAGCCTCTCCGGAGACTACTAATTCCGTGGAGAACATTCTATGCAAATACCCGGCTGAGTGCCATGGGCAGAAAACATTGACACATACCTGCCAGGGGTCTATCCTGGGTCTCAAGAGTCCACCCTGGTCTCCAGCCACTCATCATCTCAGCACACACTTTGCCTGCACACATGGAATCCGCCTCTCTCCACGAATGCCTTCTCCTGCTAGGAAACACACGATGGCACTCAGCCAAAGGAGAGCACAGGCAAAGTCAACTGAAGCCCGCATTTTCAAGATTTTGCCCTCTGCTGGGCCACAGCCTCCGCTGGCACAGTGCATGTGTGTCACTTCTCCGAAGACAAGGCCGCAATCCGGGCGTCCAGGGCCCCAGCAGTCCAGAGTCTGCGCATGGCGGCATATGGATCACCTCTTTGCCACGTACAGGAGGGAGGCCTGGGCCCTACACTGGCTCCGCTAGAGCTCCACGATCTCAGCTATTTTCCCTGACCTTTGGCCCGTGCCCTCGTGTCTGTGTCATCCCTACTTACACTTCTTCTCCGACCACTCTGAATCCGCCACCTGCGGATACATGAGCATGAAAATCAACATCTGTCACTGCCTGCACTGTCACAGGTCACTAGGTGTCTAGGCTCAGGCTGACCTTGGCTGTCTTCTGCCCAGGCAAGGAGCCTAATCCTTCAAAGGCAACGAGGACATGTGGTCATTGGCCGACATTCATTCTTTCATCCACACAGCGGTCTAGATGAGGCTAAAGAGGCCAGGTAGGCCAGGTGACGGCTGAGTGCGGGGCCTAAGGCTTCTTTCCCAATCACCATGGAGACAGCCACCGCAAGGCTGGCCGGAACTTCTGACGGGGACGGGTCACAAACACCGAGCCAATAGGAGAGGTCCAGCCTAAGCGGCCACTTCCGCAGTGCCCTCCATTTTACCCATGGACACACGACGGCCCCTTCTCTTTTGGGCCACAAAATCCAGGGCACCCGGGGAATCACCTCACAGTAGGCAGCCCCTGATGTGGACACGTTCGACACACGGGGCCAGCAGGCAGGTACCACTTTTCCACTTACGCTAGGATATCGGTAGGCAAGGCGCCCTTCCTCAGCATCTATGGCCCCTCTGTGTATGTGTTCATTCGGAGAAATCTCTTCCTTCTACCCCTGAGACACATCACAAGTATGAGGGGCCTGAGAGAGAGCCTAGAGATGGAACGGGGGAGGCTTCTGGCTGTACTGCTTCCCCGTGGGTAGAGAAGAGCAGGTAGTCTCTCTGGAAGGTCTTAGCTTCTGTTGACTGACATGGACAATACAGTAGGGGCGGACCCTGGCCAGGTGGAGCTTGTGGGCAGATGCAACCCCTCCGGCGACGAATAATTCCGCTGCTGCTTTGTATGGTGAAAACCTCCCCCCGCCAAGTGGGATGGGTAGAGAACACTGACCCACACCCGCCAGGGGCCTCTCCTGGGACTAAAGATCCCAACATGGTCTCAACGTCGTCACCCTCTCAGCACACACCTTTCCTGCACACGTAATCCTGCCTTTCTCCATCAGGGCCCTATCCTACCAGGAGAAAAAGCAAGCCGCTCAAAAAGGCCGATGCCAGGGAACTCGAGGAAACACTGCCATTTTCCAAATTTTGGCTGTCTACATGTCCCCGCCTCCGCTGCAAGGCCGCGTATGTGGCCGGGCTCCGAAGGCAAGGCACAAATCCTGGCAGCCTGGGCCCCAGCAGTCCCATGGTTTATGGACGTGGGGACACGGATGACCTGTTCGCCACATACAGGAGGGACCCTTGGGCCCTTCACTGGCTCGCCATTCAGCTCCACGACGTCCACTACCGGCCCTGGCCTTTGCTTTGGCTGGTGCCCCACGGAACGTGTGCTCCGGAGCCATGTTTCTCCGCCCATCACTATCATTCTGCCACCAGGCGATATGTGAGTGTGGGAGTCACCATTTGTCACTGGCAGCAGTGTCACAAGGCAGTAGACTTCCAGGTACCCGCTGACCTAGGCTGCCTTCTGCCCCAGGCAAGGTCCCGAATCCTTTATCCCAGATGCTGACACCCGGGCACTGGCGGACATTCATTTGGAGCAACACAGAGGTCTGAGTGAGGGTCAGCGGGCCAGGTAGGTGAAGTCAAGGCCAGGTGGGCGGGGCTAAGACTCCTTTGCCATCACCATAGAGACAGTCCCCCCCCGCAAGAGTGGGCGGAGCTTGTGATGGGCCTGCTGACAAGACTTGAGCCAATGGCAGAGATCCGGCCCGCCAGGCAGATGACACAGGGCCCTCCAGTGTCACCTATGACACCTAGTGGCCACAGGATTTGAGCACACCCTGGGAAAGGCTACGCAGGCACAAGGGAGCCCCTGGTGCGGACTGCTTCAGGGCATTGGCACAGCAGGCCAGGTACCTCTTTCCCACTTTCCTCAGGATATCACTACGCAAGGCATCCCCACTCAGCATCTCTTGCCTCTCTCTGTCTCTCTCTGGATGTGTTCGTTCTCTGAAATCTCTTCCTTCTCCCCCTTGTCACTTCACACCTTGGAGTGCCTGACAGAGGGCCTAGAGACGAAAGAGCAAAGGGGGAAGGCCTCTGGCTCTACTGGTTGCCCATGGGCAGAGAAGATCTGCTAGTCTATCTGGAAGGTCTAGAGAGTAGCCATTGATTGGGGAGCTACATCACGGGCGGACCTGGCCAGGTGAAGCTTGCTGACATGCAGCAGCCTCTCCGGAGACTACTAATTCCGCGGAGAACATTCTATGCAAATACCCGGCTGAGTGCCATGGGCAGAAAACATTGACACATACCTGCCAGGGGTCTATCCTGGGTCTCAAGAGTCCACCCTGGTCTCCAGCCACTCATCATCTCAGCACACACTTTGCCTGCACACATGGAATCCGCCTCTCTCCACGAATGCCTTCTCCTGCTAGGAAACACACGATGGCACTCAGCCAAAGGAGAGCACAGGCAAAGTCAACTGAAGCCCGCATTTTCAAGATTTTGCCCTCTGCTGGGCCACAGCCTCCGCTGGCACAGTGCATGTGTGTCACTTCTCCGAAGACAAGGCCGCAATCCGGGCGTCCAGGGCCCCAGCAGTCCAGAGTCTGCGCATGGCGGCATATGGATCACCTCTTTGCCACGTACAGGAGGGAGGCCTGGGCCCTACACTGGCTCCGCTAGAGCTCCACGATCTCAGCTATTTTCCCTGACCTTTGGCCCGTGCCCTCGTGTCTGTGTCATCCCTAGTTACACTTCTTCTCTGACCACTCTGAATCCGCCACCTGCGGATACATGAGCATGAAAATCAACATCTGTCACTGCCTGCAGTGTCACAGGTCACTAGGTGTCTAGGCTCAGGCTGACCTTGGCTGTCTTCTGCCCAGGCAAGGAGCCTAATCCTTCAAAGGCAACGAGGACATGTGGTCATTGGCCGACATTCATTCTTTCATCCACACAGCGGTCTAGATGAGGCTAAAGAGGCCAGGTAGGCCAGGTGACGGCTGAGTGCGGGGCCTAAGGCTTCTTTCCCAATCACCATGGAGACAGCCACCGCAAGGCTGGCCGGAATTCTGACGGGGAAGGGTCACAAACACCGAGCCAATAGGAGAGGTCCAGCCTAAGCGGCCACTTCCGCAGTGCCCTCCATTTTACCCATGGACACACGACGGCCCCTTCTCTTTTGGGCCACAAAATCCAGGGCACCCAGGGAATCACCTCACAGTAGGCAGCCCCTGATGTGGACACGTTCGACACACGGGGCCAGCAGGCAGGTACCACTTTTCCACTTACGCTAGGATATCGGTAGGCAAGGCGCCCTTCCTCAGCATCTATGGCCCCTCTGTGTATGTGTTCATTCGGAGAAATCTCTTCCTTCTACCCCTGAGACACATCACAAGTATGAGGGGCCTGAGAGAGAGCCTAGAGATGGAACGGGGGAGGCTTCTGGCTGTACTGCTTCCCCGTGGGTAGAGAAGAGCAGGTAGTCTCTCTGGAAGGTCTTAGCTTCTGTTGACTGACATGGACAATACAGTAGGGGCGGACCCTGGCCAGGTGGAGCTTGTGGGCAGATGCAACCCCTCCGGCGACGAATAATTCCGCTGCTGCTTTGTATGGTGAAAACCTCCCCCCGCCAAGTGGGATGGGTAGAGAACACTGACCCACACCCGCCAGGGGCCTCTCCTGGGACTAAAGATCCCAACATGGTCTCAACGTCGTCACCCTCTCAGCACACACCTTTCCTGCACACGTAATCCTGCCTTTCTCCGTCAGGGCCCTCTCCTACCAGGAGAAAAAGCAAGCCGCTCAAAAAGGCCGATGCCAGGGAACTCGAGGAAACACTGCCATTTTCCAAATTTTGGCTGTCTACATGTCCCCGCCTCCGCTGCAAGGCCGCGTATGTGGCCGGGCTCCGAAGGCAAGGCCGAAATCCTGGCAGCCTGGGCCCCAGCAGTCCCATGGTTTATGGACGTGGGGACACGGATGACCTGTTCGCCACATACAGGAGGGACCCTTGGGCCCTTCACTGGCTCGCCATTCAGCTCCACGACGTCCACTACCGGCCCTGGCCTTTGCTTTGGCTGGTGCCCCACGGAACGTGTGCTCCGGAGCCATGTTTCTCCGCCCATCACTATCATTCTGCCACCAGGCGATATGTGAGTGTGGGAGTCACCATTTGTCACTGGCAGCAGTGTCACAAGGCAGTAGACTTCCAGGTACCCGCTGACCTAGGCTGCCTTCTGCCCCAGGCAAGGTCCCGAATCCTTTATCCCAGATGCTGACACCCGGGCACTGGCGGACATTCATTTGGAGCAACACAGAGGTCTGAGTGAGGGTCAGCGGGCCAGGTAGGTGAAGTCAAGGCCAGGTGGGCGGGGCTAAGACTCCTTTGCCATCACCATAGAGACAGTCCCCCCCCGCAAGAGTGGCCGGAGCTTGTGATGGGCCTGCTGACAAGACTTGAGCCAATGGCAGAGATCCGGCCCGCCAGGCAGATGACACAGGGCCCTCCAGTGTGACCTATGACACCTAGTGGCCACAGGATTTGAGCACACCCTGGGAAAGGCTACGCAGGCACAAGGGAGCCCCTGGTGCGGACTGCTTCAGGGCATTGGCACAGCAGGCCAGGTACCTCTTTCCCACTTTCCTCAGGATATCACTACGCAAGGCATCCCCACTCAGCATCTCTTGCCTCTCTCTGTCTCTCTCTGGATGTGTTCGTTCTCTGAAATCTCTTCCTTCTCCCCCTTGTCACTTCACACCTTGGAGTGCCTGACAGAGGGCCTAGAGACGAAAGAGCAAAGGGGGAAGGCCTCTGGCTCTACTGGTTGCCCATGGGCAGAGAAGATCTGCTAGTCTATCTGGAAGGTCTAGAGAGTAGCCATTGATTGGGGAGCTACATCACGGGCGGACCTGGCCAGGTGAAGCTTGCTGACATGCAGCAGCCTCTCCGGAGACTACTAATTCTGCGGAGAACATTCTATGCAAATACCCGGCTGAGTGCCATGGGCAGAAACATTGACACATACCTGCCAGGGGTCTATCCTGGGTCTCAAGAGTCCACCCTGGTCTCCAGCCACTCATCATCTCAGCACACACTTTGCCTGCACACATGGAATCCGCCTCTCTCCACGAATACCTTCTCCTGCTAGGAAACACACGATGGCACTCAGCCAAAGGAGAGCACAGGCAAAGTCAACTGAAGCCCGCATTTTCAAGATTTTGCCCTCTGCTGGGCCACAGCCTCCGCTGGCACAGTGCATGTGTGTCACTTCTCCGAAGACAAGGCCGCAATCCGGGCGTCCAGGGCCCCAGCAGTCCAGAGTCTGCGCATGGCGGCATATGGATCACCTCTTTGCCACGTACAGGAGGGAGGCCTGGGCCCTACACTGGCTCCGCTAGAGCTCCACGATCTCAGCTATTTTCCCTGACCTTTGGCCCGTGCCCTCGTGTCTGTGTCATCCCTAGTTACACTTCTTCTCTGACCACTCTGAATCCGCCACCTGCGGATACATGAGCATGAAAATCAACATCTGTCACTGCCTGCAGTGTCACAGGTCACTAGGTGTCTAGGCTCAGGCTGACCTTGGCTGTCTTCTGCCCAGGCAAGGAGCCTAATCCTTCAAAGGCAACGAGGACATGTGGTCATTGGCCGACATTCATTCTTTCATCCACACAGCGGTCTAGATGAGGCTAAAGAGGCCAGGTAGGCCAGGTGACGGCTGAGTGCGGGGCCTAAGGCTTCTTTCCCAATCACCATGGAGACAGCCACCGCAAAGCTGGCCGGAACTTCTGACGGGGACGGGTCACAAACACCGAGCCAATAGGAGAGGTCCAGCCTAAGCGGCCACTTCCGCAGTGCCCTCCATTTTACCCATGGACACACGACGGCCCCTTCTCTTTTGGGCCACAAAATCCAGGGCACCCGGGGAATCACCTCACAGTAGGCAGCCCCTGATGTGGACACGTTCGACACACGGGGCCAGCAGGCAGGTACCACTTTTCCACTTACGCTAGGATATCAGTAGGCAAGGCGCCCTTCCTCAGCATCTATGGCCCCTCTGTGTCTGTGTTCATTCGGAGAAATCTCTTCCTTCTACCCCGAGACACATCACAAGTATGAGGGGCCTGAGAGAGAGCCTAGAGATGGAACGGGGGAGGCTTCTGGCTGTACTGCTTCCCCGTGGGTAGAGAAGAGCAGGTAGTCTCTCTGGAAGGTCTTAGCTTCTGTTGACTGACATGGACAATACAGTAGGGGCGGACCCTGGCCAGGTGGAGCTTGTGGGCAGATGCAACCCCTCCGGCGACGAATAATTCCGCTGCTGCTTTGTATGGTGAAAACCTCCCCCCGCCAAGTGGGATGGGTAGACAACACTGACCCACACCCGCCAGGGGCCTCTCCTGGGACTAAAGATCCCAACATGGTCTCAACGTCGTCACCCTCTCAGCACACACCTTTCCTGCACACGTAATCCTGCCTTTCTCCGTCAGGGCCCTATCCTACCAGGAGAAAAAGCAAGCCGCTCAAAAAGGCCGATGCCAGGGAACTCGAGGAAACACTGCCATTTTCCAAATTTTGGCTGTCTACATGTCCCCGCCTCCGCTGCAAGGCCGCGTATGTGGCCGGGCTCCGAAGGCAAGGCCGAAATCCTGGCAGCCTGGGCCCCAGCAGTCCCATGGTTTATGGACGTGGGGACACGGATGACCTGTTCGCCACATACAGGAGGGACCCTTGGGCCCTTCACTGGCTCGCCATTCAGCTCCACGACGTCCACTACCGGCCCTGGCCTTTGCTTTGGCTGGTGCCCCACGGAACGTGTGCTCCGGAGCCATGTTTCTCCGCCCATCACTATCATTCTGCCACCAGGCGATATGTGAGTGTGGGAGTCACCATTTGTCACTGGCAGCAGTGTCACGAGGCAGTAGACTTCCAGGTACCCGCTGACCTAGGCTGCCTTCTGCCCCAGGCAAGGTCCCGAATCCTTTATCCAAGATGCTGACACCCCGGGCACTGGCGGACATTCATTTGGAGCATCATAGAGATCTGAGTGAGGGTCAGCGGGCCAGGTAGGTGAAGTCAAGGCCAGGTGGGCGGGGCTAAGACTCCTTTGCCATCACCATAGAGACATTCCCCCCCCGCAAGAGTGGGCGGAGCTTGTGATGGGCCTGCTGACAAGACTTGAGCCAATGGCAGAGATCCGGCCCGCCAGGCAGATGACACAGGGCCCTCCAGTGTGACCTATGACACCTAGTGGCCACAGGATTTGAGCACACCCTGGGAAAGGCTACGCAGGCACAAGGGAGCCCCTGGTGCGGACTGCTTCAGGGCATTGGCACAGCAGGCCAGGTACCTCTTTCCCACTTTCCTCAGGATATCACTACGCAAGGCATCCCCACTCAGCATCTCTTGCCTCTCTCTGTCTCTCTCTGGATGTGTTCGTTCTCTGAAATCTCTTCCTTCTCCCCCTTGTCACTTCACACCTTGGAGTGCCTGACAGAGGGCCTAGAGACGAAAGAGCAAAGGGGGAAGGCCTCTGGCTCTACTGGTTGCCCATGGGCAGAGAAGATCTGCTAGTCTATCTGGAAGGTCTAGAGAGTAGCCATTGATTGGGGAGCTACATCACGGGCGGACCTGGCCAGGTGAAGCTTGCTGACATGCAGCAGCCTCTCCGGAGACTACTAATTCCGCGGAGAACATTCTATGCAAATACCCGGCTGAGTGCCATGGGCAGAAAACATTGACACATACCTGCCAGGGGTCTATCCTGGGTCTCAAGAGTCCACCCTGGTCTCCAGCCACTCATCATCTCAGCACACACTTTGCCTGCACACATGGAATCCGCCTCTCTCCACGAATGCCTTCTCCTGCTAGGAAACACACGATGGCACTCAGCCAAAGGAGAGCACAGGCAAAGTCAACTGAAGCCCGCATTTTCAAGATTTTGCCCTCTGCTGGGCCACAGCCTCCGCTGGCACAGTGCATGTGTGTCACTTCTCCGAAGACAAGGCCGCAATCCGGGCGTCCAGGGCCCCAGCAGTCCAGAGTCTGCGCATGGCGGCATATGGATCACCTCTTTGCCACGTACAGGAGGGAGGCCTGGGCCCTACACTGGCTCCGCTAGAGCTCCACGATCTCAGCTATTTTCCCTGACCTTTGGCCCGTGCCCTCGTGTCTGTGTCATCCCTACTTACACTTCTCCGACCACTCTGAATCCGCCACCTGCGGATACATGAGCATGAAAATCAACATCTGTCACTGCCTGCACTGTCACAGGTCACTAGGTGTCTAGGCTCAGGCTGACCTTGGCTGTCTTCTGCCCAGGCAAGGAGCCTAATCCTTCAAAGGCAACGAGGACATGTGGTCATTGGCCGACATTCATTCTTTCATCCACACAGCGGTCTAGATGAGGCTAAAGAGGCCAGGTAGGCCAGGTGACGGCTGAGTGCGGGGCCTAAGGCTTCTTTCCCAATCACCATGGAGACAGCCACCGCAAGGCTGGCTGGAACTTCTCACGGGGACGGGTCACAAACACCGAGCCAATAGGAGAGGTCCAGCCTAAGCGGCCACTTCCGCAGTGCCCTCCATTTTACCCATGGACACACGACGGCCCCTTCTCTTTTGGGCCACAAAATCCAGGGCACCCAGGGAATCACCTCACAGTAGGCAGCCCCTGATGTGGACACGTTCGACACACGGGGCCAGCAGGCAGGTACCACTTTTCCACTTACGCTAGGATATCGGTAGGCAAGGCGCCCTTCCTCAGCATCTATGGCCCCTCTGTGTATGTGTTCATTCGGAGAAATCTCTTCCTTCTACCCCTGAGACACATCACAAGTATGAGGGGCCTGAGAGAGAGCCTAGAGATGGAACGGGGGAGGCTTCTGGCTGTACTGCTTCCCCGTGGGTAGAGAAGAGCAGGTAGTCTCTCTGGAAGGTCTTAGCTTCTGTTGACTGACATGGACAATACAGTAGGGGCGGACCCTGGCCAGGTGGAGCTTGTGGGCAGATGCAACCCCTCCGGCGACGAATAATTCCGCTGCTGCTTTGTATGGTGAAAACCTCCCCCCGCCAAGTGGGATGGGTAGAGAACACTGACCCACACCCGCCAGGGGCCTCTCCTGGGACTAAAGATCCCAACATGGTCTCAACGTCGTCACCCTCTCAGCACACACCTTTCCTGCACACGTAATCCTGCCTTTCTCCGTCAGGGCCCTCTCCTACCAGGAGAAAAAGCAAGCCGCTCAAAAAGGCCGATGCCAGGGAACTCGAGGAAACACTGCCATTTTCCAAATTTTGGCTGTCTACATGTCCCCGCCTCCGCTGCAAGGCCGCGTATGTGGCCGGGCTCCGAAGGCAAGGCCGAAATCCTGGCAGCCTGGGCCCCAGCAGTCCCATGGTTTATGGACGTGGGGACACGGATGACCTGTTCGCCACATACAGGAGGGACCCTTGGGCCCTTCACTGGCTCGCCATTCAGCTCCACGACGTCCACTACCGGCCCTGGCCTTTGCTTTGGCTGGTGCCCCACGGAACGTGTGCTCCGGGGCCATGTTTCTCCGCCCATCACTATCATTCTGCCACCAGGCGATATGTGAGTGTGGGAGTCACCATTTGTCACTGGCAGCAGTGTCACAAGGCAGTAGACTTCCAGGTACCCGCTGACCTAGGCTGCCTTCTGCCCCAGGCAAGGTCCCGAATCCTTTATCCCAGATGCTGACACCCGGGCACTGGCGGACATTCATTTGGAGCAACACAGAGGTCTGAGTGAGGGTCAGCGGGCCAGGTAGGTGAAGTCAAGGCCAGGTGGGCGGGGCTAAGACTCCTTTGCCATCACCATAGAGACAGTCCCCCCCCGCAAGAGTGGCCGGAGCTTGTGATGGGCCTGCTGACAAGACTTGAGCCAATGGCAGAGATCCGGCCCGCCAGGCAGATGACACAGGGCCCTCCAGTGTGACCTATGACACCTAGTGGCCACAGGATTTGAGCACACCCTGGGAAAGGCTACGCAGGCACAAGGGAGCCCCTGGTGCGGACTGCTTCAGGGCATTGGCACAGCAGGCCAGGTACCTCTTTCCCACTTTCCTCAGGATATCACTACGCAAGGCATCCCCACTCAGCATCTCTTGCCTCTCTCTGTCTCTCTCTGGATGTGTTCGTTCTCTGAAATCTCTTCCTTCTCCCCCTTGTCACTTCACACCTTGGAGTGCCTGACAGAGGGCCTAGAGACGAAAGAGCAAAGGGGGAAGGCCTCTGGCTCTACTGGTTGCCCATGGGCAGAGAAGATCTGCTAGTCTATCTGGAAGGTCTAGAGAGTAGCCATTGATTGGGGAGCTACATCACGGGCGGACCTGGCCAGGTGAAGCTTGCTGACATGCAGCAGCCTCTCCGGAGACTACTAATTCCGCGGAGAACATTCTATGCAAATACCCGGCTGAGTGCCATGGGCAGAAAACATTGACACATACCTGCCAGGGGTCTATCCTGGGTCTCAAGAGTCCACCCTGGTCTCCAGCCACTCATCATCTCAGCACACACTTTGCCTGCACACATGGAATCCGCCTCTCTCCACGAATGCCTTCTCCTGCTAGGAAACACACGATGGCACTCAGCCAAAGGAGAGCACAGGCAAAGTCAACTGAAGCCCGCATTTTCAAGATTTTGCCCTCTGCTGGGCCACAGCCTCCGCTGGCACAGTGCATGTGTGTCACTTCTCCGAAGACAAGGCCGCAATCCGGGCGTCCAGGGCCCCAGCAGTCCAGAGTCTGCGCATGGCGGCATATGGATCACCTCTTTGCCACGTACAGGAGGGAGGCCTGGGCCCTACACTGGCTCCGCTAGAGCTCCACGATCTCAGCTATTTTCCCTGACCTTTGGCCCGTGCCCTCGTGTCTGTGTCATCCCTACTTACACTTCTTCTCCGACCACTCTGAATCCGCCACCTGCGGATACATGAGCATGAAAATCAACATCTGTCACTGCCTGCACTGTCACAGGTCACTAGGTGTCTAGGCTCAGGCTGACCTTGGCTGTCTTCTGCCCAGGCAAGGAGCCTAATCCTTCAAAGGCAACGAGGACATGTGGTCATTGGCCGACATTCATTCTTTCATCCACACAGCGGTCTAGATGAGGCTAAAGAGGCCAGGTAGGCCAGGTGACGGCTGAGTGCGGGGCCTAAGGCTTCTTTCCCAATCACCATGGAGACAGCCACCGCAAGGCTGGCCGGAACTTCTGACGGGGACGGGTCACAAACACCGAGCCAATAGGAGAGGTCCAGCCTAAGCGGCCACTTCCGCAGTGCCCTCCATTTTACCCATGGACACACGACGGCCCCTTCTCTTTTGGGCCACAAAATCCAGGGCACCCGGGGAATCACCTCACAGTAGGCAGCCCCTGATGTGGACACGTTCGACACACGGGGCCAGCAGGCAGGTACCACTTTTCCACTTACGCTAGGATATCGGTAGGCAAGGCGCCCTTCCTCAGCATCTATGGCCCCTCTGTGTATGTGTTCATTCGGAGAAATCTCTTCCTTCTACCCCTGAGACACATCACAAGTATGAGGGGCCTGAGAGAGAGCCTAGAGATGGAACGGGGGAGGCTTCTGGCTGTACTGCTTCCCCGTGGGTAGAGAAGAGCAGGTAGTCTCTCTGGAAGGTCTTAGCTTCTGTTGACTGACATGGACAATACAGTAGGGGCGGACCCTGGCCAGGTGGAGCTTGTGGGCAGATGCAACCCCTCCGGCGACGAATAATTCCGCTGCTGCTTTGTATGGTGAAAACCTCCCCCCGCCAAGTGGGATGGGTAGAGAACACTGACCCACACCCGCCAGGGGCCTCTCCTGGGACTAAAGATCCCAACATGGTCTCAACGTCGTCACCCTCTCAGCACACACCTTTCCTGCACACGTAATCCTGCCTTTCTCCATCAGGGCCCTATCCTACCAGGAGAAAAAGCAAGCCGCTCAAAAAGGCCGATGCCAGGGAACTCGAGGAAACACTGCCATTTTCCAAATTTTGGCTGTCTACATGTCCCCGCCTCCGCTGCAAGGCCGCGTATGTGGCCGGGCTCCGAAGGCAAGGCCGAAATCCTGGCAGCCTGGGCCCCAGCAGTCCCATGGTTTATGGACGTGGGGACACGGATGACCTGTTCGCCACATACAGGAGGGACCCTTGGGCCCTTCACTGGCTCGCCATTCAGCTCCACGACGTCCACTACCGGCCCTGGCCTTTGCTTTGGCTGGTGCCCCACGGAACGTGTGCTCCGGAGCCATGTTTCTCCGCCCATCACTATCATTCTGCCACCAGGCGATATGTGAGTGTGGGAGTCACCATTTGTCACTGGCAGCAGTGTCACAAGGCAGTAGACTTCCAGGTACCCGCTGACCTAGGCTGCCTTCTGCCCCAGGCAAGGTCCCGAATCCTTTATCCCAGATGCTGACACCCGGGCACTGGCGGACATTCATTTGGAGCAACACAGAGGTCTGAGTGAGGGTCAGCGGGCCAGGTAGGTGAAGTCAAGGCCAGGTGGGCGGGGCTAAGACTCCTTTGCCATCACCATAGAGACAGTCCCCCCCCGCAAGAGTGGCCGGAGCTTGTGATGGGCCTGCTGACAAGACTTGAGCCAATGGCAGAGATCCGGCCCGCCAGGCAGATGACACAGGGCCCTCCAGTGTGACCTATGACACCTAGTGGCCACAGGATTTGAGCACACCCTGGGAAAGGCTACGCAGGCACAAGGGAGCCCCTGGTGCGGACTGCTTCAGGGCATTGGCACAGCAGGCCAGGTACCTCTTTCCCACTTTCCTCAGGATATCACTACGCAAGGCATCCCCACTCAGCATCTCTTGCCTCTCTCTGTCTCTCTCTGGATGTGTTCGTTCTCTGAAATCTCTTCCTTCTCCCCCTTGTCACTTCACACCTTGGAGTGCCTGACAGAGGGCCTAGAGACGAAAGAGCAAAGGGGGAAGGCCTCTGGCTCTACTGGTTGCCCATGGGCAGAGAAGATCTGCTAGTCTATCTGGAAGGTCTAGAGAGTAGCCATTGATTGGGGAGCTACATCACGGGCGGACCTGGCCAGGTGAAGCTTGCTGACATGCAGCAGCCTCTCCGGAGACTACTAATTCCGCGGAGAACATTCTATGCAAATACCCGGCTGAGTGCCATGGGCAGAAACATTGACACATACCTGCCAGGGTTCTATCCTGGGTCTGAAGAGTCCACCCTGGTCTCCAGCCACTCATCATCTCAGCACACACTTTGCCTGCACACATGGAATCCGCCTCTCTCCACGAATACCTTCTCCTGCTAGGAAACACACGATGGCACTCAGCCAAAGGAGAGCACAGGCAAAGTCAACTGAAGCCCGCATTTTCAAGATTTTGCCCTCTGCTGGGCCACAGCCTCCGCTGGCACAGTGCATGTGTGTCACTTCTCCGAAGACAAGGCCGCAATCCGGGCGTCCAGGGCCCCAGCAGTCCAGAGTCTGCGCATGGCGGCATATGGATCACCTCTTTGCCACGTACAGGAGGGAGGCCTGGGCCCTACACTGGCTCCGCTAGAGCTCCACGATCTCAGCTATTTTCCCTGACCTTTGGCCCGTGCCCTCGTGTCTGTGTCATCCCTAGTTACACTTCTTCTCTGACCACTCTGAATCCGCCACCTGCGGATACATGAGCATGAAAATCAACATCTGTCACTGCCTGCAGTGTCACAGGTCACTAGGTGTCTAGGCTCAGGCTGACCTTGGCTGTCTTCTGCCCAGGCAAGGAGCCTAATCCTTCAAAGGCAACGAGGACATGTGGTCATTGGCCGACATTCATTCTTTCATCCACACAGCGGTCTAGATGAGGCTAAAGAGGCCAGGTAGGCCAGGTGACGGCTGAGTGCGGGGCCTAAGGCTTCTTTCCCAATCACCATGGAGACAGCCACCGCAAGGCTGGCCGGAATTCTGACGGGGAAGGGTCACAAACACCGAGCCAATAGGAGAGGTCCAGCCTAAGCGGCCACTTCCGCAGTGCCCTCCATTTTACCCATGGACACACGACGGCCCCTTCTCTTTTGGGCCACAAAATCCAGGGCACCCAGGGAATCACCTCACAGTAGGCAGCCCCTGATGTGGACACGTTCGACACACGGGGCCAGCAGGCAGGTACCACTTTTCCACTTACGCTAGGATATCGGTAGGCAAGGCGCCCTTCCTCAGCATCTATGGCCCCTCTGTGTATGTGTTCATTCGGAGAAATCTCTTCCTTCTACCCCTGAGACACATCACAAGTATGAGGGGCCTGAGAGAGAGCCTAGAGATGGAACGGGGGAGGCTTCTGGCTGTACTGCTTCCCCGTGGGTAGAGAAGAGCAGGTAGTCTCTCTGGAAGGTCTTAGCTTCTGTTGACTGACATGGACAATACAGTAGGGGCGGACCCTGGCCAGGTGGAGCTTGTGGGCAGATGCAACCCCTCCGGCGACGAATAATTCCGCTGCTGCTTTGTATGGTGAAAACCTCCCCCCGCCAAGTGGGATGGGTAGACAACACTGACCCACACCCGCCAGGGGCCTCTCCTGGGACTAAAGATCCCAACATGGTCTCAACGTCGTCACCCTCTCAGCACACACCTTTCCTGCACACGTAATCCTGCCTTTCTCCGTCAGGGCCCTCTCCTACCAGGAGAAAAAGCAAGCCGCTCAAAAAGGCCGATGCCAGGGAACTCGAGGAAACACTGCCATTTTCCAAATTTTGGCTGTCTACATGTCCCCGCCTCCGCTGCAAGGCCGCGTATGTGGCCGGGCTCCGAAGGCAAGGCCGAAATCCTGGCAGCCTGGGCCCCAGCAGTCCCATGGTTTATGGACGTGGGGACACGGATGACCTGTTCGCCACATACAGGAGGGACCCTTGGGCCCTTCACTGGCTCGCCATTCAGCTCCACGACGTCCACTACCGGCCCTGGCCTTTGCTTTGGCTGGTGCCCCACGGAACGTGTGCTCCGGAGCCATGTTTCTCCGCCCATCACTATCATTCTGCCACCAGGCGATATGTGAGTGTGGGAGTCACCATTTGTCACTGGCAGCAGTGTCACAAGGCAGTAGACTTCCAGGTACCCGCTGACCTAGGCTGCCTTCTGCCCCAGGCAAGGTCCCGAATCCTTTATCCCAGATGCTGACACCCGGGCACTGGCGGACATTCATTTGGAGCAACACAGAGGTCTGAGTGAGGGTCAGCGGGCCAGGTAGGTGAAGTCAAGGCCAGGTGGGCGGGGCTAAGACTCCTTTGCCATCACCATAGAGACAGTCCCCCCCCGCAAGAGTGGCCGGAGCTTGTGATGGGCCTGCTGACAAGACTTGAGCCAATGGCAGAGATCCGGCCCGCCAGGCAGATGACACAGGGCCCTCCAGTGTGACCTATGACACCTAGTGGCCACAGGATTTGAGCACACCCTGGGAAAGGCTACGCAGGCACAAGGGAGCCCCTGGTGCGGACTGCTTCAGGGCATTGGCACAGCAGGCCAGGTACCTCTTTCCCACTTTCCTCAGGATATCACTACGCAAGGCATCCCCACTCAGCATCTCTTGCCTCTCTCTGTCTCTCTCTGGATGTGTTCGTTCTCTGAAATCTCTTCCTTCTCCCCCTTGTCACTTCACACCTTGGAGTGCCTGACAGAGGGCCTAGAGACGAAAGAGCAAAGGGGGAAGGCCTCTGGCTCTACTGGTTGCCCATGGGCAGAGAAGATCTGCTAGTCTATCTGGAAGGTCTAGAGAGTAGCCATTGATTGGGGAGCTACATCACGGGCGGACCTGGCCAGGTGAAGCTTGCTGACATGCAGCAGCCTCTCCGGAGACTACTAATTCCGCGGAGAACATTCTATGCAAATACCCGGCTGAGTGCCATGGGCAGAAACATTGACACATACCTGCCAGGGGTCTATCCTGGGTCTCAAGAGTCCACCCTGGTCTCCAGCCACTCATCATCTCAGCACACACTTTGCCTGCACACATGGAATCCGCCTCTCTCCACGAATACCTTCTCCTGCTAGGAAACACACGATGGCACTCAGCCAAAGGAGAGCACAGGCAAAGTCAACTGAAGCCCGCATTTTCAAGATTTTGCCCTCTGCTGGGCCACAGCCTCCGCTGGCACAGTGCATGTGTGTCACTTCTCCGAAGACAAGGCCGCAATCCGGGCGTCCAGGGCCCCAGCAGTCCAGAGTCTGCGCATGGCGGCATATGGATCACCTCTTTGCCACGTACAGGAGGGAGGCCTGGGCCCTACACTGGCTCCGCTAGAGCTCCACGATCTCAGCTATTTTCCCTGACCTTTGGCCCGTGCCCTCGTGTCTGTGTCATCCCTAGTTACACTTCTTCTCTGACCACTCTGAATCCGCCACCTGCGGATACATGAGCATGAAAATCAACATCTGTCACTGCCTGCAGTGTCACAGGTCACTAGGTGTCTAGGCTCAGGCTGACCTTGGCTGTCTTCTGCCCAGGCAAGGAGCCTAATCCTTCAAAGGCAACGAGGACATGTGGTCACTGGCCGACATTCATTCTTTCATCCACACAGCGGTCTAGATGAGGCTAAAGAGGCCAGGTAGGCCAGGTGACGGCTGAGTGCGGGGCCTAAGGCTTCTTTCCCAATCACCATGGAGACAGCCACCGCAAAGCTGGCCGGAACTTCTGACGGGGACGGGTCACAAACACCGAGCCAATAGGAGAGGTCCAGCCTAAGCGGCCACTTCCGCAGTGCCCTCCATTTTACCCATGGACACACGACGGCCCCTTCTCTTTTGGGCCACAAAATCCAGGGCACCCGGGGAATCACCTCACAGTAGGCAGCCCCTGATGTGGACACGTTCGACACACGGGGCCAGCAGGCAGGTACCACTTTTCCACTTACGCTAGGATATCAGTAGGCAAGGCGCCCTTCCTCAGCATCTATGGCCCCTCTGTGTCTGTGTTCATTCGGAGAAATCTCTTCCTTCTACCCCGAGACACATCACAAGTATGAGGGGCCTGAGAGAGAGCCTAGAGATGGAACGGGGGAGGCTTCTGGCTGTACTGCTTCCCCGTGGGTAGAGAAGAGCAGGTAGTCTCTCTGGAAGGTCTTAGCTTCTGTTGACTGACATGGACAATACAGTAGGGGCGGACCCTGGCCAGGTGGAGCTTGTGGGCAGATGCAACCCCTCCGGCGACGAATAATTCCGCTGCTGCTTTGTATGGTGAAAACCTCCCCCCGCCAAGTGGGATGGGTAGACAACACTGACCCACACCCGCCAGGGGCCTCTCCTGGGACTAAAGATCCCAACATGGTCTCAACGTCGTCACCCTCTCAGCACACACCTTTCCTGCACACGTAATCCTGCCTTTCTCCGTCAGGGCCCTATCCTACCAGGAGAAAAAGCAAGCCGCTCAAAAAGGCCGATGCCAGGGAACTCGAGGAAACACTGCCATTTTCCAAATTTTGGCTGTCTACATGTCCCCGCCTCCGCTGCAAGGCCGCGTATGTGGCCGGGCTCCGAAGGCAAGGCCGAAATCCTGGCAGCCTGGGCCCCAGCAGTCCCATGGTTTATGGACGTGGGGACACGGATGACCTGTTCGCCACATACAGGAGGGACCCTTGGGCCCTTCACTGGCTCGCCATTCAGCTCCACGACGTCCACTACCGGCCCTGGCCTTTGCTTTGGCTGGTGCCCCACGGAACGTGTGCTCCGGAGCCATGTTTCTCCGCCCATCACTATCATTCTGCCACCAGGCGATATGTGAGTGTGGGAGTCACCATTTGTCACTGGCAGCAGTGTCACGAGGCAGTAGACTTCCAGGTACCCGCTGACCTAGGCTGCCTTCTGCCCCAGGCAATGTCCCGAATCCTTTATCCCAGATGCTGACACCCAGGCACTGGCGGACATTCATTTGGAGCAACACAGAGGTCTGAGTGAGGGTCAGCGGGCCAGGTAGGTGAAGTCAAGGCCAGGTGGGCGGGGCTAAGACTCCTTTGCCATCACCATAGAGACAGTCCCCCCCCGCAAGAGTGGGCGGAGCTTGTGATGGGCCTACTGACAAGACTTGAGCCAATGGCAGAGATCCGGCCCGCCAGGCAGATGACACAGGGCCCTCCAGTGTGACCTATGACACCTAGTGGCCACAGGATTTGAGCACACCCTGGGAAAGGCTACGCAGGCACAAGGGAGCCCCTGGTGCGGACTGCTTCAGGGCATTGGCACAGCAGGCCAGGTACCTCTTTCCCACTTTCCTCAGGATATCACTACGCAAGGCATCCCCACTCAGCATCTCTTGCCTCTCTCTGTCTCTCTCTGGATGTGTTCGTTCTCTGAAATCTCTTCCTTCTCCCCCTTGTCACTTCACACCTTGGAGTGCCTGACAGAGGGCCTAGAGACGAAAGAGCAAAGGGGGAAGGCCTCTGGCTCTACTGGTTGCCCATGGGCAGAGAAGATCTGCTAGTCTATCTGGAAGGTCTAGAGAGTAGCCATTGATTGGGGAGCTACATCACGGGCGGACCTGGCCAGGTGAAGCTTGCTGACATGCAGCAGCCTCTCCGGAGACTACTAATTCCGCGGAGAACATTCTATGCAAATACCCGGCTGAGTGCCATGGGCAGAAAACATTGACACATACCTGCCAGGGGTCTATCCTGGGTCTCAAGAGTCCACCCTGGTCTCCAGCCACTCATCATCTCAGCACACACTTTGCCTGCACACATGGAATCCGCCTCTCTCCACGAATGCCTTCTCCTGCTAGGAAACACACGATGGCACTCAGCCAAAGGAGAGCACAGGCAAAGTCAACTGAAGCCCGCATTTTCAAGATTTTGCCCTCTGCTGGGCCACAGCCTCCGCTGGCACAGTGCATGTGAGTCACTTCTCCGAAGACAAGGCCGCAATCCGGGCGTCCAGGGCCCCAGCAGTCCAGAGTCTGCGCATGGCGGCATATGGATCACCTCTTTGCCACGTACAGGAGGGAGGCCTGGGCCCTACACTGGCTCCGCTAGAGCTCCACGATCTCAGCTATTTTCCCTGACCTTTGGCCCGTGCCCTCGTGTCTGTGTCATCCCTAGTTACACTTCTTCTCCGACCACTCTGAATCCGCCACCTGCGGATACATGAGCATGAAAATCAACATCTGTCACTGCCTGCACTGTCACAGGTCACTAGGTGTCTAGGCTCAGGCTGACCTTGGCTGTCTTCTGCCCAGGCAAGGAGCCTAATCCTTCAAAGGCAACGAGGACATGTGGTCATTGGCCAACATTCATTCTTTCATCCACACAGCGGTCTAGATGAGGCTAAAGAGGCCAGGTAGGCCAGGTGACGGCTGAGTGCGGGGCCTAAGGCTTCTTTCCCAATCACCATGGAGACAGCCACCGCAAGGCTGGCCGGAACTTCTGACGGGGACGGGTCACAAACACCGAGCCAATAGGAGAGGTCCAGCCTAAGCGGCCACTTCCGCAGTGCCCTCCATTTTACCCATGGACACACGACGGCCCCTTCTCTTTTGGGCCACAAAATCCAGGGCACCCGGGGAATCACCTCACAGTAGGCAGCCCCTGATGTGGACACGTTCGACACACAGGGCCAGCAGGCAGGTACCACTTTTCCACTTACGCTAGGATATCGGTAGGCAAGGTGCCCTTCCTCAGCATCTATGGCCCCTCTGTGTATGTGTTCATTCGGAGAAATCTCTTCCTTCTACCCCTGAGACACATCACAAGTATGAGGGGCCTGAGAGAGAGCCTAGAGATGGAACGGGGGAGGCTTCTGGCTGTACTGCTTCCCCGTGGGTAGAGAAGAGCAGGTAGTCTCTCTGGAAGGTCTTAGCTTCTGTTGACTGACATGGACAATACAGTAGGGGCGGACCCTGGCCAGGTGGAGCTTGTGGGCAGATGCAACCCCTCCGGCGACGAATAATTCCGCTGCTGCTTTGTATGGTGAAAACCTCCCCCCGCCAAGTGGGATGGGTAGACAACACTGACCCACACCCGCCAGGGGCCTCTCCTGGGACTAAAGATCCCAACATGGTCTCAACGTCGTCACCCTCTCAGCACACACCTTTCCTGCACACGTAATCCTGCCTTTCTCCGTCAGGGCCCTCTCCTACCAGGAGAAAAAGCAAGCCGCTCAAAAAGGCCGATGCCAGGGAACTCGAGGAAACACTGCCATTTTCCAAATTTTGGCTGTCTACATGTCCCCCGCCTCCGCTGCAAGGCCGCGTATGTGGCCGGGCTCCGAAGGCAAGGCCGAAATCCTGGCAGCCTGGGCCCCAGCAGTCCCATGGTTTATGGACGTGGGGACACGGATGACCTGTTCGCCACATACAGGAGGGACCCTTGGGCCCTTCACTGGCTCGCCATTCAGCTCCACGACGTCCACTACCGGCCCTGGCCTTTGCTTTGGCTGGTGCCCCACGGAACGTGTGCTCCGGAGCCATGTTTCTCCGCCCATCACTATCATTCTGCCACCAGGCGATATGTGAGTGTGGGAGTCACCATTTGTCACTGGCAGCAGTGTCACGAGGCAGTAGACTTCCAGGTACCCGCTGACCTAGGCTGCCTTCTGCCCCAGGCAAGGTCCCGAATCCTTTATCCCAGATGCTGACACCCGGGCACTGGCGGACATTCATTTGGAGCAACACAGAGGTCTGAGTGAGGGTCAGCGGGCCAGGTAGGTGAAGTCAAGGCCAGGTGGGCGGGGCTAAGACTCCTTTGCCATCACCATAGAGACAGTCCCCCCCCGCAAGAGTGGGCGGAGCTTGTGATGGGCCTGCTGACAAGACTTGAGCCAATGGCAGAGATCCGGCCCGCCAGGCAGATGACACAGGGCCCTCCAGTGTGACCTATGACACCTAGTGGCCACAGGATTTGAGCACACCCTGGGAAAGGCTACGCAGGCACAAGGGAGCCCCTGGTGCGGACTGCTTCAGGGCATTGGCACAGCAGGCCAGGTACCTCTTTCCCACTTTCCTCAGGATATCACTACGCAAGGCATCCCCACTCAGCATCTCTTGCCTCTCTCTGTCTCTCTCTGGATGTGTTCGTTCTCTGAAATCTCTTCCTTCTCCCCCTTGTCACTTCACACCTTGGAGTGCCTGACAGAGGGCCTAGAGACGAAAGAGCAAAGGGGGAAGGCCTCTGGCTCTACTGGTTGCCCATGGGCAGAGAAGATCTGCTAGTCTATCTGGAAGGTCTAGAGAGTAGCCATTGATTGGGGAGCTACATCACGGGCGGACCTGGCCAGGTGAAGCTTGCTGACATGCAGCAGCCTCTCCGGAGACTACTAATTCCGCGGAGAACATTCTATGCAAATACCCGGCTGAGTGCCATGGGCAGAAAACATTGACACATACCTGCCAGGGGTCTATCCTGGGTCTCAAGAGTCCACCCTGGTCTCCAG